>NW_015654494.1:978102-984574 GCF_001515625.1 Sinocyclocheilus rhinocerous
ATACTGCCTTCTCTAGGATCTTACTTAACACTGGTAACACACTCACCGGGCGGCTATTAGAGCCACTAAATTGTATTTTTCTATCTTTAGTCAAAGGCATGATTTTAGCTTCCTTCCAAGCCTGTGGAAATATTGATTGCTTAAGACTCATATTAAAAATATGACTTAATGGACCAGACACATAATCTATAGCTAATAGGATCAGATTATCATCTATATTATCTATCCCTGGTTGTTTGTCTTTACAGACATATTTTATTAGCCTTTTCACAGTTTCTTCTCCCAATTCACCAAACTCAAAATAACAGTTCTTATCTCGCATATAGTTCTTTATATTAAGAATTGAAGAGGTATTTTCTGTCACATATGATATTTCTTTCCTCAAATTCTGTATCTTACTGCTAAAAAAATCATTCAAATAATTAGCAATTTCTTCAGGTTTTGTCATATAAGTACCTTCACAGTCAATTGAAGCAGGTTGTGAGGACTTCTGTCTTCCCATTATATTATTTAATACCTTCCAAAGCTTCTTCCCATCTTTCTTCTTACTACTTAACTCTAATGTATAATATTGTTTCTTTTTATTTTTATTAAGACCTGTGACATAATTTCTCAATTTACAATATTTCTGTCTATCTGTTAGACTACCAGTTTTTTTTTTTTTTGCTGATTTCATCGCCTCATCTCTCTGAGCCATATAATCCTTTAATTTGCTATCAATCCAGGATGCTCTACAATCCTTTATAATTAATTTCTTAACAGGCGCATGATTATCAATAACTGGCTGAAATTTTCTAATGAATAATTCAAGTGCATTATTTGGTTCTTCTACATCATAAATCTCTGACCACTTTATATTACTAATATCCCTCAAGAAATCCTCCTGGGAAAACCTCCTATATGACCTTTTAAACACAATTCTTTGCTTAGCTTTGGAAATTTTGTTTTTCCTTGCAATCACAACTATATTATGATCACTAAAACCTACTTGAACTGAAATTGCTGCCGTATACAAATCTTCATTGCTCAAATAAATATGATCTATACAAGATGAAGTGGACTTGCCCTTATTATTTATGCTTATTCTCGTTGGTTGTCTAACCATCTGTTTCAATCCACATGCATCTATTATATTCACCAATTGATTCTTTAAAAAGCACTCATGTACTACTAACCAATTAATATTAAGATCACCTAAAAAAACAACTTCTATATTCATTTCACATACCTTATTCAGCATCTCACCCATGTCTTCCAAATATTTATGGTTTGAACCTGGTGGCCTATAACAACATCCTACTAAACTTGGCTTGACATGAGGTAAATTAACTTGCAGCCATAGAACCTCTACTTCATTACACATGATATCATTCCTTACTTTTACAGAAATATGATCTGCACATAAAAGGCAACACCTCCACCGTACTTATTTCTATCTCTTCTATATAAATTATATCCTCTTATTAGGATATAACAGCATTATCATCAAATGTCTCATCCAAATGAGTTTCAGATATAGCAACAATATTAATTGTGTTTGATAGCAACAAATCAGCAACTTCATGTACTTTGTTTATATGAGTTAATATGAGTTCTCACCGAAGGCTTTCTTGGGTTCGACCAGGCGCAGGGTGAATGGTGTTCCTCTCGGCTGCTCCTTCAGCATCTTCGCCACTTCATAATGCCGACATCCCACAATGCTCTGGTCATTAATGGCCTCGATGTGATCGCCAACACACACCGTCTTTATTCGGTCAATGGTGCTGCCTTCCTTTATCCTCTAAAACAAAACACATAATATGAAATACTAATATAATGTTATATTATATATGTAAATACATATATTTATACATTGTATTAAATTATGTAAAACAATAAAAAATAATGCATAAAACTGTTTCATTGGTGTCCAGTTTTTTTACATTTGCATATATGTCTATAACTTTTATTTCATTATTTTCAACTGGTCTTAGGTTTTGTTTTTTGTTTTTACTTATTTTATTATTTTTTTAGATTTACATCCTTTTTTTTTTGCAGACGTAACATTTCATTGCAAAATGCATGCTGCATTTCTATGCATTTGATATAAAATAAAGTTAATTTAACTTTGACTTTTGAGTTGTCTGGTCTTGACTTGTGAGCAATTGTCATGTTTTTTGTGCTTGTTTGTTTGTTTGTTTATTCATTATTTATTTTTGTTCATTTATTTATTATTTTCAATTTATGTATTCATTCGTTCATTTGTTTTGTTTTATTTATATATTTATTATTACTTTTATTATTTATTTATTTTTTTCAGGATTGTATTTTCCTTTTGGAGGTTACATTTTTAAAAGCTTTTATTTTTCCAGAAAATGTCTCGGTTCATTTAATTATACCCACTTTATTTATTCATTTTTTCCCCTTATTTACTAGCCATATGAAACATTTTATATATCTTTTATTTTATTTTACTGGCCACTGGCATAAATGAAACCTTTTTTAATTATTATTATTATTTACTTTGTTTTAACCAGCCACTGGCATATTCAAAAACAACATTTAATTATTGATTGACTTTATTTTCCTTTTGGAGGCTCAAATGTTAAGATTCTGAATATTCAGGAAACCTTATGTTGATAACTTACACCCACTTTACTATTTATGTAGGCTATTTATTTATTTATTTATTTACTTACATGGCTACTTACTTGCTTATTTACTTACTGACTACTGACATATGCAAAAACATTTAGCATTTTTATTTATGTTATTTTATTTTATGTATTGATTCTGTTTTGCTTTTGTTTTGTTCCAGGGTTGTATTTCCTTTTGGGGGCTCAAATGTTAAGATTCGCGACACTCCAGACATGTTTTCCAGGAAACCGTTAACCTGGTTAACGCACTTTAATGAAGGCGTATCCCGCGCCGTTGTCGGTGATGGTCAGGCCGAGCGCGTCTTCGGTTTTAATGACCTCCACCTCTTTGGTTTCTCCCCTCACGTGCGCGAAGATGAAGTCCTCTAGACCGATCTGACCGCCCAGCAGCTTCTGCATGTCCACTTTGTGCGAGTTTAGCGTGCAGAAGAGGATCTGGAGGGGAAAAATAGACAAACATGCGTCAGACTACAGAGAAAACGGACACCGGAACCTTTCCCGCCGTTTTCCATCATAAGCGCGGCAAGATGGCACACAAGATGGCGCTGTGGTGGTTAACTAGTACTTTCAAGGTAACTTGTATTGTGTGTTAGGGAGTCAAGTAAGTTGCTAGCATCGATGAACGTTGATTAAAACTTGATTTGTATTCGTATTACAGTGTTTAACTATGCTGACAGATGCTAACACTCCTGTTTGCTAGAATTTAGGCGCTAAATGTTTTAAATTTAGCACTATGTACTTAATATGTGCATAAAACGACCGATATTAAATATTTTCAGTTTTTCATAGCTATAAATGTGAGTAGGACGTGATTGATTATAGCGGTTTGAACGCATAAATGCTCACGTGATCCTTCGTAGTCTTTTTTTTTTGTAGTAAACTTTCGACTCAAACTGAAGCCTGTAAATAAACTAAAATAAATAAATAAATAAATAACATGAACCAGAGGGGGGAATTTACAAAGGTTAAACGTTGAAAGCAATTTTTGACTTTTGATTCGCTGTGGCGGGGCAACTACTTTCACGGTAACTCTGGTCTTCTACTGAAGTGTTTTAAATTTAGCACTATGTCCTGAATATGTGCATAAAACGACTGATATTAAATATTTTCAGCTTTTCATAGCTATAAATGTGAGTAGGACGCGATTGATTATAGCGGTTTGAACGCATAAATGCTCACGTGATCCTTCATAGTCTTTTTTTTTTGTAGTAAACTTTCGACTCAAACTGAAGCCTGTAAAAAAACAAACAAATAAATAACATGAACCAGAGGGGGAAATTTACAAAGGTTAAACGTTGAAAGCAATTTTTGACTTTTGATTCGCTGTGGCGGGTCAACTACTTTCACGGTAACTCTGCCAGAATATTACTGATATTGTGTGTTAGGGAGTCAAATAGGTAGCTAGCATCGATAAACGTTGATTAAAACTTGATTTGTATTCGTATTACAGTGTTTAACTATGCTAACAGATGCTAACACTCCGGTTTGCTAGAATTTAGGCACTAGTCTTCTACTGAAGTGTTTTAAATTTAGCACTATGTCCTGAATATGTGCATAAAACGACTGATATTAAATATTTTCAGCTTTTCATAGCTATAAATGTGAGTAGGACGTGTTTGTTTATAGCGGTTTGAAAGCTCACGTGACCTTGAAGTCTTTCTTCATAGTGAACTTTCGACTCAAACTGAAGCATGTTTGTTTTGTTTGAGATAAAAACATAATTTTTCTAGCCTTGACCCCTCCAAGAGTGCTGAAATGTCTTGATAACAGGTTCTTGAAGGACATTTTCTCCTGAAGGCTGTGATTTTTACAGTACAGTGCTTTTGAAGAAAAGAATTCAGATAAAACTGATTGGTTATGTAACTTGATCTGGTGATGAACAAGCAGCGGCACATAACTAAAAAATATTTTTATTTATTAGTTTAATAATAGTTACATTTTTGTGTAATTGTTTAAAACATTTTTATTTAATGTTTTATACAAATACTAAAACGAAAACATTTAAAAACATATGTTCATATTAAAAACATTCATTCATTCATTTATTTGCCTAGGGATCAAGCTGACTGATGGAATAAAACTATATTTCCAGCAAGTTCTGTGCTCAGTCATGAAAGCAATTTTTGACTTTTGATTCGCTGTGGCGGGTCAACTACTTTCACGGTAACTCTGCCAGAATATTACTGATATTGTGTGTTAGGGAGTCAAATAGGTAGCTAGCATCGATAAACGTTGATTAAAACTTGATTTGTATTCGTATTACAGTGTTTAACTATGCTAACAGATGCTAACACTCCTGTTTGCTAGAATTTAGGCGCTAGTCTTCTACTGAAGTGTTTTAAATTTAGCACTATGTACTTAATATGTGCATAAAACGACCGATATTAAATATTTTCAGCTTTTCATAGCTATAAATGTGAGTAGGACGTGTTTGTTTATAGCGGTTTGAAAGCTCACGTGACCTTGAAGTCTTTCTTCATAGTGAACTTTCGACTCAAACTGAAGCATGTTTGTTTTGTTTGAGATAAAAACATAATTTTTCTAGCCTTGACCCCTCCAAGAGTGCTGAAATGTCTTGATAACAGGTTCTTGAAGGACATTTTCTCCTGAAGGCTGTGATTTTTACAGTACAGTGCTTTTGAAGAAAAGAATTCAGATAAAACTGATTGGTTATGTAACTTGATCTGGTGATGAACAAGCAGCGGCACATAACTAAAAAATATTTTTATTTATTAGTTTAATAATAGTTACATTTTTGTGTAATTGTTTAAAACATTTTTATTTAATGTTTTATACAAATACTAAAACGAAAACATTTAAAAACATATGTTCATATTAAAAACATTCATTCATTCATTTATTTGCCTAGGGATCAAGCTGACTGATGGAATAAAACTATATTTCCAGCAAGTTCTGTGCTCAGTCATAGAAAACATTTTGGTATTTTTATACCAAAAAAAACCATTAATTCGTTTTGAGCAGTGTAATGTTAAAACAAAAATAAAACGTTAACTTAATATGTTAACTTGTTTGGAATATGTTTAATGTTTTTTTTTTTATTGTTCAAGGCATTTTACTAAAGAAAAATTATTTTTTAAAATTGTTTTAGATGTAGAACATTTATTTGTTTATTTGTTTGTTTGTTTAAATTTACTAGCCACTGGCGCATTTAAAAACATTTTTAAAATATTTATTCTTTTTAATAATTAATTTGTTAATTTTATTTATTTATCACTTACCAGCAAATGGCATATACAAAAAATATATATAATTTATTATTTTTATCCCCCCCCTCCCCCATGTAATAGCCATTGGCATATATGAAGACACTTAACATTTATTTATTTATTTATTTATTTACTAGTCAACAGCATATATGAAAAAATGATCATTTCATTTATTTATTTGTTTTATTTGTATGTTTGTTTTATTTACTAGCCCACTGGCATAAATGAAAATATTTATTTATTTATTTTATGAGTTTACTAGCCATTGACATAAATGAAAATATTTATTTATTTATTCATTTATTTTACTAGTTTACTAGCCACTGACATAAATGAAAATATTTATTTATTTATTTTTACTAGTTTACTAGCCACTGACATATATGAAAATATTTATTTATTTATTTTTACTAGTTTACTAGCCACTGACATAAATGAAAATATTTATTTATTTATTTTTACTAGTTTACTAGCCACTGACATATATGAAAATATTTATTTATTTATTTTTACTAGTTTACTAGCCACTGACATATATGAAAATATTTATTTATTTATTTTATGAGTTTACTAGCCATTGACATAAATGAAAATATTTATTTATTTATT
>NW_015654494.1:991791-1007690 GCF_001515625.1 Sinocyclocheilus rhinocerous
AAATAAATAACATGAACCAGAGGGGGGAATTTACAAAGGTTAAACGTTGAAAGCAATTTTTGACTTTTGATTCGCTGTGGCGGGTCAACTACTTTCATGGTAACTCTGCCAGAATATTACTGATATTGTGTGTTAGGGAGTCAAATAGGTAGCTAGCATCGATAAACGTTGATTAAAACTTGATTTGTATTCGTATTACAGTGTTTAACTATGCTAACAGATGCTAACACTCCGGTTTGCTAGAATTTAGGCACTAGTCTTCTACTGAAGTGTTTTAAATTTAGCACTATGTCCTGAATATGTGCATAAAACGACTGATATTAAATATTTTCAGCTTTTCATAGCTATAAATGTGAGTAGGACGCGATTGATTATAGCGGTTTGAACGCATAAATGCTCACGTGATCCTTCATAGTCTTTTTTTTTTGTAGTAAACTTTCGGCTCAAACTGAAGCCTGTAAAAAAACAAACAAATAAATAACATGAACCAGAGGGGGAAATTTACAAAGGTTAAACGTTGAAAGCAATTTTTGACTTTTGATTCGCTGTGGCGGGTCAACCAACTTCACGGTAACTCTGCCAGAATATTACTGATATTGTGTGTTAGGGAGTCAAATAGGTAGCTAGCATCGATAAACGTTGATTAACGTTGATATTACAGTGTTTAACTATGCTAACAGATGCTAACAGATGCTAACACTCCTGTTTGTTAGAATTTAGGCGCTAGTCTTCTACTGAAGTGTTTTAAATTTAGCACTATGTACTTAATATGTGCATAAAACGACCGATATTAAATATTTTCAGCTTTTCATAGCTATAAATGTGAGTAGGACGTGTTTGTTTATAGCGGTTTGAAAGCTCACGTGACCTTGAAGTCTTTCTTCATAGTGAACTTTCGACTCAAACTGAAGCATGTTTGTTTTGTTTGAGATAAAAACATAATTTTTCTAGCCTTGACCCCTCCAAGAGTGCTGAAATGTCTTGATAACAGGTTCTTGAAGGACATTTTCTCCTGAAGGCTGTGATTTTTACAGTACAGTGCTTTTGAAGAAAAGAATTCAGATAAAACTGATTGGTTATGTAACTTGATCTGGTGATGAACAAGCAGCGGCACATAACTAAAAAATATTTTTATTTATTAGTTTAATAATAGTTACATTTTTGTGTAATTGTTTAAAACATTTTTATTTAATGTTTTATACAAATACTAAAACGAAAACATTTAAAAACATATGTTCATATTAAAAACATTCATTCATTCATTTATTTGCCTAGGGATCAAGCTGACTGATGGAATAAAACTATATTTCCAGCAAGTTCTGTGCTCAGTCATAGAAAACATTTTGGTATTTTTATACCAAAAAAAACCATTAATTCGTTTTGAGCAGTGTAATGTTAAAACAAAAATAAAACGTTAACTTAATATGTTAACTTGTTTGGAATATGTTTAATGTTTTTTTTTTTATTGTTCAAGGCATTTTACTAAAGAAAAATTATTTTTTAAAATTGTTTTAGATGTAGAACATTTATTTGTTTATTTGTTTGTTTGTTTAAATTTACTAGCCACTGGCGCATTTAAAAACATTTTTAAAATATTTATTCTTTTTAATAATTAATTTGTTAATTTTATTTATTTATCACTTACCAGCAAATGGCATATACAAAAAATATATATAATTTATTATTTTTATCCCCCCCCTCCCCCATGTAATAGCCATTGGCATATATGAAGACACTTAACATTTATTTATTTATTTATTTATTTACTAGTCAACAGCATATATGAAAAAATGATCATTTCATTTATTTATTTGTTTTATTTGTATGTTTGTTTTATTTACTAGCCCACTGGCATAAATGAAAATATTTATTTATTTATTTTATGAGTTTACTAGCCATTGACATAAATGAAAATATTTATTTATTTATTCATTTATTTTACTAGTTTACTAGCCACTGACATAAATGAAAATATTTATTTATTTATTTTTACTAGTTTACTAGCCACTGACATATATGAAAATATTTATTTATTTATTTTTACTAGTTTACTAGCCACTGACATATATGAAAATATTTTTTATTAATTTTATTTTTATTTATTTATTTATTGTTGTTTTTCCCCCATTTACTAGCCAGTAGCATGTAGGTAATTATTTTTGCATCATTTTGTAACAGAAATAAAAAAATATATATATTCTCAATTTTAATAGCTGTAACAATCAAGATATCTAATGTAATGGCGATACATTATCTAGTAACTTTCAACAAGACATTTACTACCTTAAGAGCAAACTCCAGTATACTTTCCAAGAATCAAATAACCCACACACCACTCCTCAGATCAGTAACGTTTCCCTTTGACCCAAAAAAAAGAGTCCCAGAGACTCGCCGTACCTCAGAAGCGGAGACATCGAAGACCTCTGCGATCTTGGCGTAAAGCTCCCTGACGTTGGTGAAGCCGTGAATGCGTCCCGTGGGGCTCCCGTGCGCGAGCTGTGCGTGAAACACCAGTTTGGGCCTCGGACACGGCGAAGGCTCCTGGGGCAGCGGCGGCGCCGACGGGACGGCTCCCTGGTTCTTCTCGTCCCCCGGCGGTCCTCTGGAGTCCTGCGCGTCCGGACTCATGGCCTCTCCGTTCTGCATGGGCTCTGGGTTGCTCGTCGTCTTCTCGGACTCCTGCATGGTGAAGAGCGAGGCGTCGGCGGCCGTCTGCAGTCGGGTCTGCCGTGTTAAATTAAAGATGAGGGTAGCCAGGCAACGCTGCACAGGTGAGCGGTTTCTGGCCCTGCTTAGTGGAAACCCAAAACCAGTTGAGCTAGAGATCTTGTGGGTGACACTGGAGAGCAGGACGAACACCTGAAGTGAAGCAACACGCTGAGGACCTGGAGACCATCTGTCTGTAGAGCGGGTGGACGATCTTCACACCAGAGATGCAGCGTTTGGTCAAATATTTAGCTGATCTAAAGGAGTAGTTCAGCCAAAAATGAGCATTTGCTGAAAATGTTTCATTTCATCATCAGATTTGGAGAAATGTAGCATACCATCACTTGCTCACCAATGGAAGTGAATGGGTGCCGTCAGAACGAGAGTCCAGACAGCTGATAAAAACATCACAATAATCCACAAGTAATCCACACCACTCCAGTCCATCAGTTAACATCTGGAGAAGACAAAAGCTGAAACAAATCCAGCATTAAGACATTTTAAACTTGCTTCCGGCTGAAATAGAAATCCATAATCCATAATAACGCTTCCTCCAGTGAAAAAGTGCATCTGCTGTTGTCTCTCACATCAAAATCCAGCCACATATTTGTTTAGATCTGCTTGGCTTGTAAACAGTGCTTGATCTGTACAGATTTCTCTCCTGATTCAGACCAGACAAATTTTTCACCGGAGGAAGCGTTATTATGGCTTGTGGATTTGTATTTTAGATAAAAACATCTTATAACGATGGATTTATTTCTTACAAATGCAGTCTTTGCTTAGGCTTCACGAGATTAATCAGGTTTCTTATTGGATTACAAGATTATATAGATTACTTGTGGACGATTGTGATGTTTTTATCAGATGTTTGGACTCTCATTCTGACGGCACCCATTCACATACATAGGTGAGCGAGTGATGGAATGCTACATTTCTCCAAATTTGATGAAGAAACAAACTCTTTTACCTCTCAGATGGCCTGAAGGTGAGGACATTTTCATCAAACTTTCATTTTTGGGTGAACCACTCCTTTAACAGCTAAAGAATAGTTTAGCGTAAGCAAGAACGTTATTTGAGAAGTACTGCATTGCGTTTTTGTATAAAAATGTAGTGTTTGTTGTATGATATTTGCTGCTGCTTTTTCACCAGAAGCACTGTAGCAAGCAACAAGTCTTCAAATCAACCACAAATGACATTTAAATCCAATATTTGACAAACCCCATGCGGCGCACATTTGCAACCTCACATTTATTCGGAACAATCTGGGCTCATGAAATGACAGAAGTCTTCATGAGGAACATCCAGAGCTCAGCTGAGCTGCGGTCTGATATGAGGAACTGGCTGTGGATCTGATATTTGTCCTGTGCCGTGGGTACAGTGCCTCCTCTGTTGGGATAGTGAGTGTAACACGAGCTGCTGTGTCAACTCCTTCCTCCAAATACTGACTGCACACACATAGCGCCCGCGATGTTTTATGCATAAAAGGGCGCATGCGGGTCATTAGATGCCGTGTGATGTGGTCATGTGTGCAAAAGCTATGAGACGATCTGAGGAAAATTGTGTTGAAATTGGATTTTGTGCAGCAGAGCATGAGTTTGATTATGAAATTTTGTAGCCCGAGGACTCAAGTGTTCCATGTGATTCAAATTAGAGGAATAAAAAATTAGAGATAGATAGATAGATAGATAGATATTCACTCTATACACTGTGACATAAGACCAGTCTGCATGCAATCTGTTTAATGTATGCATCAATTCAACATAAATATTTAATAGTTATAATAATACTAAGTCTCAGATCCACCACTAATGAACATTTTGACACACGCATAACGTGTTCAAACTCATGATCGTATGAAAACATGTGAGAACAGAGTTAAAAACACAAGGTCTGTCTGTAACACAAACGCTCAGTGTATAATCAGCCATCCACACTAGTTCTCCACCCCGACTTCTTCCCCTACCACCACGTTGCGTGCAGACACGCGTCCTGCCCATAAAAGGGCATGGGCGGAGTCCGAGCGCGACTGTCGCGTCGCGATTGGACACCGCGGCTGATCAGATGCGCGCTGATTGGCCGCCAGCGCTTGGTCCGATTTTGTCTCATTTTGTTAATCAGGCCGCGCTCATGGGACGCCGAAGAGAAACCGGATCATCACATCCTCGTTAAACGGTGTCTTTTTTGTCGGCGTGTGTCGATCTGTGTTGAGGAAGAATGCTGGAAAACAAGAGGGAGAGATTGAAAACGTTTCTGAGAAAGATCGACGAGAGCGCCATATCGCGAATCAAGCATTTAATGAAGGAGAGGTGAGAATAACCGTTATCAGCTGTCGACATCCGATAATGCCACATTCGCAGCTCATTTGCATATGGTAATGTTGTGTTCATATTATAATGACAAGGTGCTAGTGTGTTTGTTTTGATAAGGTTGTGTGATGAGCGCGGTTTTTATTGATATAGGTCAGATTGGTGCAGTTTTATAGTCATAATCCACCCTACTCTGTGTGTGTGTGTGTGTGTGTGTGTGTGTGTGTGTGTGTGCGTGCGTGCGTGCGAGCGCGTGCGATGACATTATTACTTCCCCTTGATTGATTTATCTTATTCAAATACAGATTAGAGATCATTTATTTTTGACTTTATATGTCTTTATAGTAAATAAATAGCTTTTTTACACGTCGTTTTACACATCATAAAATTATCCCAATTATTAATGGTTTTTACTGCTTTCCATTTACTGCCGTGCAGTTAAAATGTTAGATGTAAACACTGTGATATTTATACAAAAAAAATACCATGGAATTAACACCACCGTGTTTTTGGACAGGTACCATGGTAGAGCATTGGACTACCATAAATTACTATGGTACATGTTAAAATACCATGGTATTGTCTGACAAGACCACTATGGTAGTACCACAGTATGTTTTTGAGTAAAATGCCATCTTCCATTGCTGTACCATGTTTTTATTTCACCACTGTTTTTATATGTACTATGGTAATAATAGTAATATTGTTTTTGACATGTATCATGCCAGTACCAGTGTGTGTTTGGGCATGCCATTGTGAACTGGTATTACTATGGTGCATATATATATAATATTGTATATGTATGTTAAATATATGACATGATACATATCTGACCACCATACCATGTTTTTTATTGTATTTTCATTGCCAGTCACCTTAAAAACCTCAGAACTCCTAAATACCAGCCCTGCGGTGTAATATAATATCAGCTTTGTATGTGGACTTGTGTCTTTGTGTTGGTTATTATTAGAGTCGTTAAGCCGGTACTGTACCTGGATCACATCACTCATGCTATTGTAAATGAATTACTGGGCTAGTTGTAGACTAGAGCTGATTTCCCTGACTCACATTTTCAAATGAGCGAGTTACTTGCGACTTACATTCATTTACATTCAGCCATTTGATGGAAATATATACCAGCTATTCTTATACCCGTGTAGCATGAATGGTGCAGCCCTCATCTGCAATTGTGACAAACAAACTGTTCCACGTCGCCGTTATGCGTCAAATTCCTAACCCTCAGTTTTCCATTCACTCGGGCAGTTTAAATGCAAATTAACCTCATTCTTGGCCAAATTGCTTTGTCTTCAATGATGGTCCTAAACGTAATTTGGAGCTGGAATGTGTCATAATCAAATTACGGCATGCGCTAAGTGTCGACGTTACATCACAATGCCCAGTTAAGTGCTTTAGATTGACAAGCATTTCTCCAGATAAACAGATGATCTCATAGACCCTCCGTTGTATTGGTATTCCAACACATGTGGGTCATGTTATCTATCTGCGTCTATTTTTAGCCCAAAAGCTTGTTCCAGGTGGTGTGCCAGGTGTGGACAAGCTGTCTGGGCTAATTTTGTTTCCCGATGGAATTGAATTAGCTTCTCCGAGCCTTGTAAAGAAAACTATGGGCCCTGACCGCTTATCATTCACATAGATAACCGGTAAAGGACATGAGTTATACTTGAGGTCTTTTGAGCGTCACTACTACATAAGGAATGTTGTTTGGATAGAGTCGAGGTTGTTTTAGAAGGTCAGTTCCCATGAGTAAATTTGGACCACTCCTTGTAAATTTTAATGTGGCTTACAGTTTTAGCAGGTTAAAGTCTTTCTTCCTCTTAGTACATCAGTTCCCATCAACATTCTTAAATCTTCGTTAACCCGTATCCTGCAAACGTTCAAGGGTCTCAACGTTCCAGTCCCCAGCATTTCACACTGAATTGGTGAAATCCACGTTGAGGAACCCATGACATATTGGTGCCCTCATCCTCCAGCACCTTTACTGAAAACAATACTTGCATGACGTACTTCCCCAAAGCAAAGATCCCCTAAGCTATAAGAACTGCACCAAAAGAACAAGATACGATCCGTTTCATGTGATTCCTGGTTGGAATTTCCACTTTTGGGACTCTATTGGTCCATGGAAAGAAAGGCCTCTTTCTGTTTAGACTGAGGAAGTGAGACTGATGCATTCAAGCCACGTGATTTGCACAAATGTCCTCTGTGTTGTAGGTTTGGACCCCATCCACAAGTGGCAAGCTGTTGTTTGCCCACAGGGATTGGTGTTGGCTCTTGAACTAACATCATGGCTCGATAGATGTCAAGGCCTAATCCTTGTCCTATGCCTTTCTTTGTGGACGTTAACTCTGATTTCATGGTTACACCAAGTTTTAAGAGTCTCGCTTAGAGTTTGACCTTTGTTTTTGGGCGAGTTTCTTTTGCATCTCATCGAGTCTTCAGACCAAGTTTTGGTGTATTTTGAGAGATGGATTTGAACTTTGGGCTTCATGTAGTTTTTATGTTTAGATTTGGTTTTTTAGAGGTATAGGACAGCTTGGTGTGGTTTGTTGTTGATTAAATGGTATAGCTCAAGTTTTCATGTGGTTAACACATCACTGTTTTTCAGCAAACGCCCACTCAGCTCATTTATCACAGTTTGATGAATGAGCTTCTATTCTCTATGTGTGGTTTGACCGTATTCTCACTGCTTCCGCTCAAGTCCATTCATTTTGCAAGTTGGGAAATACATGACTTGCTCAACTGGTGAACTCTTAACGGAGGCTTTCTTGAAAATGATCTATAATTTCCTAGTGTGCAGCGCTGGCTAAATTCAACCCGTCGATCCCTGATTTACATGCCGGCTTCTTGGCAGTGATCTTGGAATGCGTTCCAGCCGACAGTTTCTCCCATCCGTCAACCAATGGTGATCTAGTACCCTTGTGTTTTACAGAGCGTGAAAATCTTATGCTTATGTAATGAAAACTGACCTGATATTCTCCATATCATGTTATGCTAGTCTGCTCCATGAAACCGAGTAAACCCTCACTTAATCTTCTCTGTTAGAACATGGCATCTTGTTTATAAACAGAAGTACAGAATGCCCTGAGAAATACCGATTAAAAATAAGTGCAGAACTTAAGATTCAAGAACTGCTTGTTTTCAGGCCTGGACAAGGATCTTTTAGCTGTCTTTGCTGTTTCACCGCGCAGCTGTGGGCGTATATGAGCTAATGCATTTCCTTTGTCAAACATCAGCCTTGAATGCTTGTGTACGTGCAGTGTGCATTAGGCCAGGGATGAATCATTCCGATTTATAATGGCACAAGGAGGTCAGGGCTCAGATGGAGAAAAGGTTCAGTGGTAATTGACCTGGAACTTGGTGTGGCCGACATCTTAAGGTGGTCACATGTCTCTTAAAATTTTTATCATTGCAATAACCATATACTGTGTAAAGCATGACTTGTCTGATTCATTTTTGTTACCGGCAATCTAAGTAAATGTTAACTGGGGAAAAAAAAAAAAAAATCAGCTACAAAATTTCTCATTTTCATTTAGTTTAACTTAATTTCCTAAAATAACTAAAACTAAAAGTGAAATAAAAATTAGTACAGTCCATAGACATTAAAAAAGAGAAAAGCACAACTAAATTACTAACACATTAACTAAAATTAAAAAAATGAAATTGGTGATATAAAAACTAATTCAAAATAATAATAATTCAATTATACTAAAATAACACCGGTTTGAATTTATTTTTTAGCTGTCTTGAGGAATGTAATTTATTAGAGATGATTAGATACAGAAATCTTGGTTATTGATTAATAGTTATGTTGTGCTCGGTAATATTTTTAGTGTTTAATTTTCTTTTCAAACATAAACTGTGTTTTGGTCCGTTTCCATGTATTAATTTTTCATTTGTGTTTGGATTTAGTTGAAGTTAAATGAACAAATATTATCATGATTTATATATTTTTAATCAGAGTAACCTTTTTCCCAATGAAAGTCAGAATTTGGCTGTTTTTACACGCATAAGCTTGATTTTGGTCCATTTTTGTTTTGTGTATTGTAATAGTATTTGTTTATTAAACTACGTATGCTAACCATTAATAACCATAACCAAAAGTATCCATTCTTTTGGCACTTTCAAAGTCAGAATTTAGTGTTTTTACAGGCTTGAAATGGATTTTGGTCAGTTTTCCATAAATTGTTTTGCATTTGTTGTGTTTGGATTTGTAATTAATTAATATTATATAAATTATAATAGTATTTCTTTTTTTCTTTTTTTTTACATAAAAGTAACTTTTTTTTTGCACTTTCAAAGTCAGATTTGAGCGTTTTTACAGGATTATACTGGATTTTGGTCAGTTTTTCTGTGTATTTGTTTTGAATCTGTTGTGTCTGCATTTGTAATCAATTTAAAAACTTCAATCTAACCATTTCTGATGCTTTCAAAGTCAGAATTTAGTGTTTTTACAGGCTTAAACTGGGCTTAAATGGATATTTTTCATGTATTGTTTCGAATTTGTTGTGTTTGGGTTTGTAATTGATCAAAAAAGTCTAAATTCTAGTAGTATTTGTTTATCTAACTTCAAACTAACCATTTTTTGTCACTCTCAAAGCTGTTGGAAAGCACTTTCCAGTTCACACAGAAACTTCACGAAATACTTAAAGCCAAATCAGATCCTTGCAGAAAAGTCCTGGTCTTGTAGGGGATTTTTCTCCAGTTTTCCCATGTGTTTGTTGACCCTCTACCCCTCTGCAAAGACAATAGGTGGCCCACTAGCAAGGCCTTTGTTTGCATGTCTTGAGTCTTGTCTTCTGTAGTTTGCATTTCTTCAATGGCATCCAAATGGGCCATTGTGGGCTCCTCCAGCTGCCACGGTTGGAGGCGAGCGGAGTGGGCCGGCGGAGGATCCTTTATCTCTCCCTCGACTCCCACTTTGGCTTCCCTGTGCCTCATTATCTCACTTTTTCCGTAACGGAGCAGCTGTAAAGGAAACCTTTAGACCCCATTGCTCAGCATCTAGTGCAGCTGGTCAGAAGCGGTTCAGTCTTCGCTAGCCCTGAAAAGACGTGGCGATGGATGGCGAGAAGGATCTAAACCACATGGATACGGCCGCGTGTGAGGATTTGGGAAGGTAGGAGACGTTTACGACTGTTTTAGCTCTGATATACGATGGTGAGCAGCTGCGAATGCGTCGTTGAGCCGCTAGCCCGGTGGGGATTTGTTTTCATAGCTAGCGGATTGAATTCAAACAGCTTTAAAGAGCAAAACATTGACTAGTTTTGTTTTTATTCATGCAAATGAACCACAAAAATCAAACGTTTTGACTCATTTGCAAAGACTGAACTTTCATTCCCAGAACAAAGGCGTGCGTGATAAACGTTTATCGCTGAGAACAGGCCTTGAACTCTGACACATTTCCTTGTTTGGCGTGTTTCTGAAGCGTCTCATGCCACTGTTTGATGCTTATCTGCTCTGGTTTGAGCTCTTGTGGCATCTTTGCGAGCTTTGTGTTTTCAGATGATTCTGCAGGGGATGTTTGATGCTTGTTATCTTCGTTCTAAATCACTGCGCGTCTTTAGGCTAAATAGAAGTCGCGAGGTTTGTTCAAGACTGTTGAACAGGATCTCTGGAGTTCTTTTTTTTTTTTTGTTGTTGTTCTAACGTCACGAAGCCGGATTGACACACTGTGTAAATCCTAATGCATTGAATTAAAGTGTTTGAACAGTGTGTTTTATTTATTTAATGCAAGCACTTTCGTTTACGAGTGACTTTCCCAAATGCCTTTGCTGGATTGCATTTCCTATAAACGCCCACAGCGCGGTGGCAGATTCCCAAATCCTCCGTTTAGCCCGAATACACAAGCTCAGGCATGAGAAACAGGACTTTCAGCTGTGTGATGGGAAGTTTGGCTGCGGTGTGAGAGTGTGAGCTGTGGTTTATTGATGCTGGTTAAAGGTGAAGCCGGTGCGGATGAGATCTGAGGGGTCTTCAAATAGATCTGCAATATGAAGTGTGTTTTAATGTCTTGCGTGGCTCGTTTTACGCTGAATGGAAAAGTAAAACAAGCATTGACATTTTGCATGAGGAAAAATGAAGTGATGCATTAAATGAATAGCTTGAGTTTATGCCAAGTTAAACCACTTTGTGTAAATAAATATTTTGTGTAATGCAGTAAAAAGTTACTATATTACCAGAATCGCATTGTATTATCACAGAATTGCATTATTTTTTGTTTTTATATATTATCTTATCAGAAAAACCATTGCGATTGAGAAAACGAATAGTTCATATTTCATTTATTTCACTCTTTGATTTTTCTGTATGCAAAATAATTTATACAGTAATATGTTACTGAACACTAATGCTAGTTAGCGTAATGCTAATTAACTTAATTTATTGCTAATTTTATATTTATTTTTAAAATATTTTATATTTGAATATTTGTTATTAATTTTTATTTTATCAGCAGCAGTAGTAGTAGTTATAATTTTAGTTACTTTTTGGTCATTTATTTATTTGTTTATTTATTTATTTAATTAAAATGCAACAACACAATACAATTTGTTTCTTTACAAAAATTATTTTCTCATATTTCTTATATTATTTTATTTATTTATTTTTTTTATTATTTAAGTTACATGTTTTTGGCCCTTCTTTTGGCAACATGTTGAGACATCTAGGAAGTCTCCTTTAGCGTTAATCAGCATTTATTTCGTGCGGATCTGATTTGAATGTGTTTGCGTACCACATGCATGGATTTGCTTTCTTATCCAAAGGTTTCAAGACCGAAATAACCAAACAAAAGCTGGCTGAGCTCTAAAACGTCTAATTCTAGATGTTATTTCGGTGGCTGCCAGCTTCCTTGTGTCGTAATGGTTTCTTTTGTTTCCTTGCATGCCGTAAAAGCTTCCCTTCCCCCGCAGATGAGCTCAGGAATGTTTCCGTGGCATTTGAGTCATTCGTAATCGTTACGCCCATCGTAGCCAGCCGTTATAGAGTAAGACAATACCCTGCATGCCTGCTCATTGTGTTTATTGCACGTCTTTTAAACTATTTATTTCATTAAGTTCATTTAAATAAATAAATATTTATTTACATTTTTAAAAAGTTTTTTAATAGACTTTGCTAATGTCTAAAATATGTGGCAAGTTCATGTATAAAGAATAAAAAAAATAAATAAATAAAAAAAAAAATATATATATATATATATATAATGTATTTATAGTAATTTGAAAGTAATTCATATTCGTCAAAGCGTGATACATAATCCGCATACCTGGTTATATGACTGCAAGTGTTTTTATTGCGTGTCATATGCTGTCTTTTAACCTATATTTCAGCAAGTCACACCTTTGTCCTTGAGTCGTAAATGTAATGGCTCTGAATGCTGGGAAAGGTGACGTGTGCTTTCCAGCAGCTGTGCTTAGCATGTAGCCACCAAAACAGACGTTTAATGCTCTCGAATCACCCAAAAACCTCAGAGCCGAACGAGGAAGCGGTCTGCGGCTACTTTGAGTTCCTTACAGGAACTCAAAAGTAGAATTACAGAAGAATTACAGAAGAATTACAGCGATTTGACTTTCGCTTCTATAAATCATCACTCTTTTCACTGTAAACTCATTCGCTTTCGCTTCTTTTCAAAAGCTGCTGCGTTTCTCAGCATGTTTTGACCTGCAGGTGTTCCATTACATCAGCAACCCACAGTCACACCATCTGAGGTCAGAGACTCCGCCCACCAGCATTTGCATACAGAACAAGCAGCCGCTCCCATTGGAACACGACCGCAGACTGGAACTCTGTCCTCGGCCCCGCCCACTCAATTGCATACAGTGGAAGGGAGCCGCTCCCATTGGTTCAACCGCATCCCAGAGCTCTGTTCTAACCCCACCCCCTCATTTGCATACAGAGGAAGGCAGCTGAGCTGTTTTTTAGACTCGCTGAGCTACTAGACTCACATTTTTTTTTTTAATGTATTTATTGCTTCTGGCCGAGCGTCAGACTCCAGCGTTATGGCTTGAGGCCAATTTTGTACACTTTTGAGGATGAACCGATCGTTGAGTTTACGATTATCTCGCAGGAATGGACATAATATCTACAGGTATGGTAGAATAGCACTTTTTATGTCATTGGAGTAGGTTTCCATTCAATGGGCTGCGTTCGGTGTGTAACTTTTTTTTTATTTACTCACAATTTCCAAGCGAAAATTGGTGCGGCTTTTCCTTTGAAGGTTGTTTTTCAGTCCGTAGTGTTTATTCTTGAGTTTTTACTGCTGTGGTTGGGTAATCGAGGTCGGAGTGAAGTGCCGTTGGTGTGTTTTATAATATATTTGCTTTGAGTCTGTTTAACCATTACACTCGAATCATCGCCTGAGAGAAACTCGTAAAGCTACACTGTTTGCTTGTTCTGATGTCGTTATTCCTGCTATTGACCTTACTAAAGAAGAGAAATGTGGTGTATTGCGCATCTGTCTGTGTTTTATAAGCGTTGGCATGGCCTCGTAAACTCAGACGCCATTTAAGGGTGAAGTTGAGAGGTGTGAGCGTCAGTTATGAGGCTGACGGTGGTTTTGCGATGTTTTCACAGCTATGTGGTGGACGCCGGGACGATTCCCGCCAAGGCCAAGAAGGGGAGGACGAAAGCCAAGCTGGGGAGCAGGAAAGCATTCAGTTTGGAGGAGAATCAGCTGGAGGTTCAGCAGCAGACCAAGAGCCTGAGCCGGCAGGTCCCGCCCAGGTACGAGAGCGGTTGATTTGTGTTGTGTTGTGTTGAACCAGTTCTGCCGCTGTAAAATTAGAGTAACCATTACTCTAATGGTAAATACGACACTGTTAACTGTTAGAAAACTGGATATGAATGGGTGGATGGATGGGTAAATAATTAAAATAAAAACTTTTTTATTATTTTGTTAGTTTTTTTTTTTATGGCCTTCAATATCTAAAATATGTGATGTGTTCATCTAGAGGAATAAAAATATTTAAAAAAGAAACAAATACAAAAAAAAGTTCACAAAATAATTATTAAATATTTATTTATTTAGTCTATCAATATCTAAAATTGGTGTTTTTTTGTATAAAGAAATGTTTTAAAGAAAAAAATATTTATGTATGAAATAAAATGTGTGTGTCTTTAAAAAAAATAGTAGATACAATAAATTAAATACTTAAATATTTCATAAAATATAAATATTTTATGAAATATTTTATAATATACAAATGATATTTATTTGGCAATCAATTATATCTAATGTGTTTTTGTAAAAAAAAAAAAAAACTTTTAAATATTAATTAAAATATAGTTTATGAAATACTTTATCAATATAAAGATTATATTTAATTAATTGGCAAACATTAATATCGAAAATCTGTTTTTGTTAAAGTTTTTTTTTAATATATATATTTTTTTTAAAGGTATGAATAAATATATTATATTAAATATTATTTATAATATGTATTGTATTAAATATTTGTTTATAATATTTTAAATGTATACTTTTTAAATTAAAATTTTAGGGCTTTACCGATATTTTAAAAAAAAATTTAAAAATAAAAACAAACATTTTCTCCACAACAAATTAAATAATATATAAAGTATTATAGCTGGCGTTTTCATATATAAAGAAAAATCGAATTAATTAAAAAAATAATTTGTTTACTTCAAAACAAATTACATTTATATAAAATACATCTTGTATTTTAATATCATAAAGAAAAAAGCTGAATTTATTTGAAAAATAAAAATGTTAATTTGTTTTTATTAAGTTACATTAAAATATATTTAAAAATCTTTAAAAATAATCTAAAAACTAAATCTATGTATACAATTTTTTTTAATTACTTGCTCTACCTTTTATTAGTATTCAAATGTGTGTTGTTTTATTGGCAGGTCTCACACTCTTGATGTCGACAGACCTTTGGAGAGAAGCGACAGCCTCAACTCAAGAAGTGTAAGACGACTTTTCATTCATCTATTTGAAATCTAACATAAATAAAACATGTCTAAATTCTCATTTCCTTTCTTCTCAGAGTTTTATGAAGCACAACAAAACATTCCACAAACTCTTCCCAGAAATCCCAGAGACTGAAGACCTGCTGCACGGTGAGAGACTTGTACGTTCCCGTTTCTGTGACGTCTGAGACACAATAGCAGCGGCGTCACGCGTGTCTAATGCTGTGTTTGCAGCTTACGTCTGTGCGCTGCAGAAGGAAGTGCCTTACCACGGCCGTCTGTACATCAGCGACAGCAGCCTGTGCTTCTTCTCCTCTGTGCTGCTCAAAGACACCAAGGTAAAGAGCCGTCCGATCCGCACGCATGCGCTCCGAGCTGCCATCAGACCCCAGGTCAACAGACCCGTGTGTGTGTGTGTGTTTCAGGTGATCGTTCCTGTCGCCAGTGTGAACGTCCTGAAGAAACAGAACACCGCGCTGCTCGTGCCAAACGCCATCTCTGTCCGCACCACAGACAGAGAGAAGGTCCGAGCCTCAAACACTTTTACACTTTCACACTATTGAGCACATTGTCCTCAGAAAAATGATGAAAATATGAAAAATAAATCATTTATGCTGATTAATGCTAATTAATAATTTTTTTTTTTTCAAATTATTTTTTAGTAGTTTTTTTTTTTTTATTTAATTTTTTTTGTGAAACGTACTGATTAATATGGAAGCCCGTTTCCGCCACTGAATAAAAAATGAAAAAAAGGTTATTGCGACTTTTTATATCTCGCAATTCTGACTTTTTTTTTAATCGCAATTGCGAGTTTATATCTCGCAATTCTGACATTTTTTTTCTCGCAATTGCGAGTTTATATCTCGCAATTCTGACATTTTTTTTCTCGCAATTGCGAGTTAATATCTCGCAATTCTGACTTTTTTTCTCTCCATTTCG
>NW_015654494.1:1009665-1041517 GCF_001515625.1 Sinocyclocheilus rhinocerous
AATTCTGACTTTTTTTCTCGCAATTGCGAGTTTATATCTCGCAATTCTAACTTTATTTCTTAGAATTGCGAGTTTATATCTCGCAATTCTAACTTTATTTCTTAGAATTGCGAGTTTATATCTCGCAATTCTAACTTTATTTCTTAGAATTGCGAGTTTATATCTCGCAATTCTAACTTTATTTCTTAGAATTGCGAGTTTATATCTCGCAATTCTAACTTTATTTCTTAGAATTGCGAGTTTATATCTCGCAATTCTGACTTTTTTTCTCGCAATTGCGAGTTTATATCTCGCAATTCTGACTTTTTTTCTCGCAATTGCGAGTTTATATCTCGCAATTCTAACTTTATTTCTTAGAATTGCGAGTTTATATCTCGCAATTCTAACTTTATTTCTTAGAATTGCGAGTTTATATCTCGCAATTCTAACTTTATTTCTTAGAATTGCGAGTTTATATCTCGCAATTCTAACTTTATTTCTTAGAATTGCGAGTTTATATCTCGCAATTCTGACTTTTTTTCTCGCAATTGCGAGTTTATATCTCGCAATTCTGACATTTTTTTTCTCGCAATTGCGAGTTTATATCTCGCAATTCTGACATTTTTTTTCTCGCAATTGCGAGTTTATATCTCGCAATTCTGACATTTTTTTTCTCGCAATTGCGAGTTTATATCTCGCAATTCTGACATTTTTTTTCTCGCAATTGCGAGTTTATATCTCGCAATTCTGACTTTTTTTTCTCGCAATTCTGACTTTTTTTTCTCGCAATTCCGACTTTACAACTCGCAATTGCGAGTTTATATCTCGCAATTCTGACTTTTTTTCTCCCAATTGCGAGTTTATATTTCCCAATTCTGACTTTTTTTTTCTCGCAATTGCGAGTTTATATCTCGCAATTCTGACTTTTTTTCTCCCAATTGCGTGTTAATATCTCGCAATTCTGACTTTTTTTTCTCGCAATTCTGACTTTTTTTTCTCGCAATTCCGACTTTACAACTCGCAATTGCGAGTTTATATCTCGCAATTCTGACTTTTTTTTTTCTCGCAATTGCGAGTTAATATCTCGCAATTCTGACTTTTTTTCTCGCAATTGCGAGTTTATATCTCGCAATTCAGACTTTTTTTTTCTCACAATTGCGAGTTAATATCTCATGATTTCTGGCTTTTTTTCTCTCGCAATTGCGATTTTATATTTCGTGATTTCTGGCTTTTTTTCTCACAATTGCGAGTTTATATCTCGTGAATTCTGGATTTTTTTCTCTCGCAATTGCGAGTTTATATTTCGCAATTCTGACTTTTTTTTTCTCGCAATTGCGAGTTTATATCTCGCAATTCTGACTTTTTTTCTCCCAGTTGCGTGTTAATATCTCGCAATTCTGACTTTTTTTTTCTCGCAATTCCGACTTTACAACTCGCAATTGCGAGTTTATATCTCGCAATTCTGACTTTTTTTTTTCTCGCAATTGCGAGTTAATATCTCGCAACTCTGACTTTTTTTCTCGCAATTGCGAGTTTATATTTCGCAATTCTGTAGGAAAAAAAGTCAGAATTGTGAGATAAAAAGTTGCAATAACCTTAATTTTTTATTCAGTGGCGGAAACGGGCTTCCATAGATTAATGCTAACTATTTGAAGAAAAAAATTAATGTATTACAGTAATGTTTGGTGATCAATTCCAATTAAAAAAATTATTTTTACTTTTTTGTTTACTGATACAGATTGATTAATGCTAATTAATAAAATATATTAATAAAATGTTTTACAGTGAATCTTTTTTTACATACTGATTGATGTCAATTACTAAAAAATGTATTTTAGGATTTTTTTTTAAAAGTGAAACATACCAATTAATTCGAATTATTTAAAAAAATAAATGTATTACAGTCATTTTTTTGTGATTAATGCCACTTAAACATTTTACTAATTTTTTTTACTGATACATATTGATTAATGCTAATTAATAAAATATATTAATAAAATGTTTTACAGTGAATTTTTGTGAAACATACTGATTAATGTTAATTACTAAAACTTTTTAAAGTGAAACATACCAGTTAACGCTTATTAATTAATAAAAAAAAATGTAATGTATTGTTTTGTGAAACATACTGATTAATAATTACTAAAAAAAAAATGAATGACCAAAGTGAAAATGTTTCAACAGGTTACATTTAATACTTTGTCTTTTATAAAAGACAAAGCCTAAAAAAAAAGAAAAATAATTGAAATAGGTTTCAGAATTTCTTGAGTTTTAATTTTTATTTTGAGATTTTATTTTAAATATAATATTTTTTTCCTTTCATTTTGAGATTTACTGATATTCAAATATGATTGTTTTTTTATATTCATTTAGATAATTACTTATACAGTGGGTACAGAAAGTATTCAGACCCCCTTAAATTTTTCACTCTTTGTTATATTGCAGCCATTTGCTAAAATCATTTAAGTTAATTTTTTTTCCTCATTAATGTACACACAGCACCCCATATTGACAGAAAAACACAGAATTGTTGACATTTTTGCAGATTTATTAAAAAAGAAAAACTGAAATATCAAATGGTCCTAAGTATTCAGACCCTTTACTCAGTATTTAGTAGAAGCACCCTTTTGATCCAATACAGCCATGAGAAATGTCAACAATTCTGTGTTTTTCTGTCAATATGGGGTGCTATGTGTACATTAATGAGGAAAAAAATTAACTTAAATGATTTTAGCAAATGGCTGCAATATAACAAAGAGTGAAAAATTTAAGGGGGTCTGAATACTTTCCGTACCCACTGTATCTGTAGTATCTTTAAGTATCACTTAATTAATTAATTTAATTTTGTTGCATTTTCTATGAATATATTTGTCCTCTCTGTCTGTGCTGCAGTATTTATTCGTGTCTCTGCGGAACAGAGAAGGCTGCTATAAGCTGCTGCGATCCGTCTGTCCTCAGCTGGAGGTGAGTGAGCGTTTGCTGACGTGATTTGACTGGTGTTCGTGTGTTTAACTGGCTCCTGACGTGTCGCCGCTCTCGTTCCCGACAGGACGGAAGTGCCAACAGCAGCCCTCTCTTGAGTGAGGCTCAGCGCTCGTCTGGATCTGTGCGTCTCTCCCAGCAGAACTCCAGCCAGTCCAGTCTGGACGACTCGTACGAGCTTTGTCCTCCGATCGATCTGTCTGCGTCTCGACTCACTCCAGGTTCTTAAACTCCCTGCTGAACGTCTCACAGCTGCGTGACTCTGAGAGAAAGGTGTTAAGATACTGTGTTTGCTTCTGCGTTTCAGAAAACGCTGCGATTAAAAGCTCCCCGCAGATGCCAGACGAGAGCTCGAGTGAGGAATACACCGGTACGACGCGCGCCGGCCTGCAGATCTGAATGACTCGGAGGGGATAATGCGTTTGATTGGCTAACGCAGATTCTGCTTCCTCTCTCCACAGGAAGTTCGTGGGTTTGGAACGTGACGGATCGAGCGCGATCTCTCCTCATCCAAAGAGAAATCAGCAACCTCAACACTCTGCTGCTCATCTACTTGATCCTGTGAGTGTTCATGCCACGGCTTTTAGCTGGAATGTGCTCATCTATTTACAATTTCACAGTAAATATTTACAATATAATAAAAAATAATAATAATCACATTTATATAGCGCTTTTCTAGCCACTCAAAGCGCTTTACATTGTGAGGGGGTAGCTCCTCATCTACAAAATATATTTACAAAAATATTGGCAAAAATATTCCATATAAATATTTAAAAAATTGTACTAAAAATTAAAAAGTGTTATACAAATATTTAAAAAATATATATTTTTATAAAATATTTTCCAAAACGTAATATATAAAATGTAATAAAGTTTACTAAAAATAATGTATGGAATATTTACTGAAATAATTTCTAAAGTCTACAAAAATATGAATATTTATAAAAATGTTTACTAGACCTATTTATGAAGTACTTGATAATTTATGAATGTTATAAAAAATATTTAGTAAAAACTAATATTTTTATATTTAGTATGTATCAAATATTTACTAAATTATAAATGTTATACAAATATTTACTAGAAGTAACAAATGTGTGAAAATGTTTTTACAGATATTTACTGAAAATAATTTGACACCTTTCAGGGCTCCAGACTGCGACTAAAACAGTCAAAATATTAATTTGCGAGTGAACTTTTTGCTGGCGACTACATAAATGTACATGTTATGACTTACAAATTTGCCTTTTTTTCTTAATTGTTTTGCGATCACGTCTTTTATGTTGACGTAATAAACCGAGATGAAGCGCATCAAAGTTTTAGTGGAGAAAAGACTTTGAAACAGTCCTCATCTCTGCTGAGCGCCAGCGCTGACGGCACACCTGCTAAAAGCAGCTCTAGTTGTGCAGCATGAGAGTTCCAAAATGACGGAGACGTACGAATATTGCATATTCACATTTTTACTTAACCTGTCATCTACATGATAAGAGAATACAAGGAGCTAAAGATAAAGTTCAACACCTCCTATTTAACTGCATGTTACTAATGAAGAAAACCAGACTGGATGTGTGAAAGACGCACAGGGTTGCCAGGTTGTCACAAAATTGCTACTCAAAACTAGCTCAATGGCGTTTCGAGGGGGATCCCCCGGTTAAAAAAAAACACGTTCCAGGGTTTTTTAATTCGCATTGCAGGAGCTAAATATCACGTTATTGTGGTCTCTAACCAGCGGACATGAGAAACAACCAGCGGCAACCGTGTTAAAGTATCCCAATTACGCGGAAAAACCCCAGACTTGGCAACACTGAAGACACATGACAACTGATTTATAGGACGCATTGAGGAGGAGCCCAAACTACACTCGATGGCCAAGTGCTGCTGACATTATGCTCCGTGACATTGGCACAGATTCTGTGTAATAAACAATTCTCAAGTTGGAAGAAACATTTAGTTCCCAAGTGAACTTTAGTTCCCAGGACATCTACAAGATTAAAATGCTGATAAACGCATAAAAAGATGAGACATAAACACATGGCAGTATGACTGAAATGTTAGTGTTAAACTAAAAATAAAACATGTTTATTCTGTGGCACCTAAAAAAATAATTTGTTGCCTGGTTTTGTTTCTTATATGGAGGTTACTTCTGTTATATTGGTGCATTTAATTTCATATGACGAACTGTGATTGATTTTAATTTTAAAATTACTTTTATTAAATAATCAAGTATTACCTGTCCTGTCAGTATAGGCTGAAATATCTATATTGCTTCACCCATAGTATTAGTGACATATAATCATGAGCTCAGTGACGAGATCCCTTTCAGCGTGACTCTAGTTGTCAAAATATAAGTTGGTTGCCAGGCAAATGAGTCTCATCTTGCCAGTATGCAGCTGTAAGGGAATGATATTGTTATTGTGATGTGAGACGCCCTGATACTAAACGTGCATTTAACCAAAGTGACGTGTTTTTGTCTCGTTTAGGGTGTTTCTGCTCTTGTTGTCGTCTGGCTATATCGGCCTGCGTATCGTGGCCTTAGAAGAGCAGCTGACGTCTCTCGGAGCCCTTCCCGAATTCACCTTGCAAAGCAGGTAAATGGTGTCATGTTACATTGATATTTCTGCAGGTGTAAAACCCAAAGCAGCATCAGAAAATTACGTTTAGGCTGAAATATCTATATTGCTTCACCCATAGTATTAGTGACAGATAATCATGAGCTCAGTGACGAGATCCCTTTCAGCGTGACTCTAGTTGTCAAAATATAAGTGGTTGCCAGGCAAACGAGTCTCATCTTGCCAGTATGCAGCTGTAAGGGAATGATATTGTTATTGTGATGTGAGACGCCCTGATACTAAACGTGCATTTAACCAAAGTGACGTGTTTTTGTCTCGTTTAGGGTGTTTCTGCTCTTGTTGTCGTCTGGCTATATCGGCCTGCGTATCGTGGCCTTAGAAGAGCAGCTGACGTCTCTCGGAGCGCTTCCCGAATTCACCTTGCAAAGCAGGTAAATGGTGTCATGTTACATTGATATTTCTGCAGGTGTAAAACCCAAAGCAGCATCAGAAAATTACGTTGATTTTTTTTTTTGTTCTTTCAGGTACAAAGAAACGTAAGAGATCTCATCCATCAGAACTTTGGAAAGAACCACCAAAAACCGTTTTTAAAGATCCACTAGCCGCCGCAGGGAATGCTGGGAAGGACCTTTATTTGCACATGCACCAGCTACCGAACTCAGTGCGTCTTTGCCAAGAAAACCACCAAAGGGCATGCGCTTTACGAGACGCTGGTGTTGACGAAACGCGGGCATGTCTTCGCTCGCAGCCGTTCGGTTTGTGTTAGCGCTGCAGCGACTCGACCAAAAACAACCAAAGACAACAGGTTTGTCTCGGAGGACTGTCAAAGACAACTAAAACAAACTACTTCTGTGGAAAAGCATTACTCATTGCAGCGCCTTCGTTTGACCACTTTTACGACCATCAAAAAAATGTCGCGAAGAACTCATTTTTATTTTCTTCCTAAGTTCCTTATTTTTGATGGCTGTCTTTTTCATCAGTCTTTCGGTTTCTTCCTCTTACGTTTTTTCGTACAAGGGTTGCGATATTACTGGTTTCGATTTAATGATTAAAAAAACTAAGCTAGCTAAACAATGCTTACTCATTGCAACACCTTTGTACCACTTTTATCGATCAGCAAAAATTGTCGCAAATAACTTTGTCATAAGGTTTTGCGATATTACTGGTTTCGGTTCAACGATAAAAAGAGCTAAGCTAGCTAGCCAACTCTTATTCATTGCAGCACCTTTGTTTGACCATCAAAAAATGTCACAAATAACTTCCATCCATTTTTCGTTCGTTCAACTTTCGTCCCAAGTTCCTTATTTTTGATGTCTAGCTTTATCTTGGTCTTCTTTCGGTTTCATTCTTCCTCAATGTTTTTTGTATAAAGGGTTGTGATATTCCTGGTTTCATTTTAACGATAAAAAAAGAGCTTAGCTAGCTAGCCAACCCATTGCAGCGCCTTCATTTGACCACTTTTATGACCATCAAAAAAAATATCATGAATAACAATGTTGTATAAGCGGTTGTGATATTACTGGTTTTGGTTTAACGATAAAAAAAAGAGCAAAGCTAGCTAGCCAGCCCTTAGTATTATTGTATGTATAGTCTATGCACAAGAAATGTTCAGATCAGGTATTTAACAAGTTTTTGTAACATTTCTTTTGTCTTTTTTTATACTTTAAGGAGACGAAGTAGTCGACATGTTGGTCTTTTTGTAATCTGAACAAAAAAAAAAGAAAGAAAAAAAAAAAGATTGTATTGTGCAAGAAGAGATGGATATGGTATTGTTAAACGTCCGATTTGCGGCTAAAGCCAAGCATGCATGTTTGCGCAAACCCAAATGGAGCATTTCCATTCAGGACTCATAACGAGACTAATAGCGATACTTGACGAAAATGACGTGGTCCAAAATATGCATGATTTTTGTGTGTGTGTGTGTGTGTTTGTAAATGTTGCAATATGTTCAGGAGATGAGAGACGTGTAGCCGTTCGAGTGCACTTTATAGTGTGGAGACACTCTCCAGTCCTGAAGAGGGCGCTATATTGAGGGTCTGGGGCATTGGATGGTGCTAAGAACCTCTCGCTCAGGGCTGGGACTGATTTGCAATGCATCATGGGATTGCTGCACCTCAGTTTTGGTATCTTGGTCATCTGCTGGCGGACTCGCTCTGCTGGTTTTCAGTCCGCAGATGCTGGTGGAATAAACACGGATGGACTGCAAATTTCCTGGGAATTTCTTGCGCGAATGAATGCATGCTTTTTTCCTGAAATGGAGATTACTTGTTGGACTGATCTGTGCAAATGGATTTACACAACATTTCATCCGGTCGCCGGTACGTCGCAGCCTCAAAGTCCCCTGAACGACTGTCTAATAACCACAATGCAAGAATCTCAACTTTAATAATTGGTTTATATTGCACTATTAAAGTGTTATTGTTTTTGTATCAATAAGGTCTATTTATTGCCTAATGTGTAATTCAAAGTAGTCTCTGTGAGACTGGCTTTGGCATTGTTTGAATAAATCAAGTGCTAAGGAAATGCAGTGTCTCCAATGTTTTAGTTCCCTCGAAGTCTGATCTATATTTATCGCTACTGGAATTTGTTTATGCGACTTTCAGGATGTCCGACTTTTGTTGCAGGCAGGGATAATCAGATTATGCATTAAACAGGCACTTTTTTCTGACTCTAAAATATGGAAAGTTAAGTCAGTGAAAGTTAGAAATGAGTGAAAATGTGTGAAAGTGCATTGGGTGTAATGGCAGCATCTTTTACAGCACATATTAATGCTAAATTTTAAAATATATCAACATTTTGATGTCTATTTTACGTCTCTTCACGTTGACTATTGTTCATTGCTTGTATGTTTTGGATCCATTAAAAGAGCCGGATCGCAAGTCATTAGTTCAGGAATCAATTTTCACTGGTTTCTCTTTTTTTAAGCTTTTTTTTAAAGGGGTCATATGATGCTGCTAAAAAGAACATTATTTTGTGTATTTGGTGTAATGAAATGTTTATGCGGTTTAAGGTTCAAAAACACATTATTTTCCACATACTGTACATTATTGTTTCTCCTCTATGTATACGTGAATCACGTAAATGATCAAAACGGTCGTCGAGTAGTTTGTATCACAGAATATTACTGTTGGTCATTTAACATTTCTGTTGTAAAACAGCTGTCAACTAATCAATGTTTTCCTACTTACCTCACACTCTTTCACTGTTAAAAAATGCCGTGGTGTCGCGCTGGAACAGTAAAGCCCCGCCCTTCTTTGATTTGATTGGCCATCTAAATCATTCTGACATTGACGAGCGCTGTCTGGTGTTTTTATTTTATTTTATTTTTTAATCATAAATAAATATTGAATTTGGCAGGGACATTTTTCTGCGTGAGAAAATGGATGTGTGGCGTGAGAGCGTGAGAATAGTGTCAATTGCGTGAGTCTCACGCTGAATGCGTGAGAGTTGGCAGCCCTCATGTTAATTTGGCAAGTGTTTATATGCATCCAAGCAAGTAGATGCACATAAATGGAAGAAACCTGGAGGAAACCAAAAACACTGCATTTTTGGTGTTGATGGCGCGTTGACGCGGACAGCACAACCAGACAGAAAAGCGTGGTTGTGTGATCCAGTCGCCATATTTAGGGATATTTGCAAAACGTGTCATATTTCTCTCTTCAGTGGGTCTGGAAAAGCTGATGCAAGTTGGTGCATGACCCGTTATTTAGGACATATATAGAGTAAATAAAGCTTTAAAGTTAACGGCATTGTGCTTGAGACCATCAGTTTTCTCCCGATTTAATCCGGTACAAGCTGTTCTAGTGCTTGTGAAAAGGTAAGAGTTTTGTCTACTGTTGGAGATTCACATTGCTTATGTTTGCTTTCGTATGCTGTATGTGGGTTTGACTGTTTAAATAAGCCGTTTCTTAGAAGGTTCATCATTATCTGCCCTAATGTAATTCAAAACCTCAACAAGAGATACTTAACTGTATGGTCTGGCTTTGCTCTTCCAACAAATGAGGCAAAAGCATCATACAAACTGTTGCATGACTTTTCAAAGACTTGGAATACAATCTTAAAAATAAAGGGTGTTTTGCAGTGATGCCATTTTTGGTTCCCCAAAGAACTTTTTAGTGAACTATGAAAACCTGGTAATTGCAACTTTTTATTTCATAGTTCTGACTTTTTTTTCTGAGTTTATGTTTCACAGTTCTGACTTTTGCATGATAAACGTGCAAATCTGAGAAATAAAGTCAGAATTGCAGGATATAAACTGTCAAGATAGTCTTTTGATTTCCTCAAAATTGGACTTTACAACTCGCAGTTGGGAGTTTATATCTTGCAATTCGCAATGGTGCGAAATAAAGTCAGAATTGCAAGATATAAACGTGCAATTGTGGGAAAAAGTTAATTTCAAGATATAAATTCGCAATTGTGAGAAAAAAAGTCAGAATTGCGAGAGAGACGGAATTGCAAGATAAACACTGCAATTCTGAGAAATAGTCAAAATTGCGGGATATAAACTCTCAATTGTAAGGAAATTGTATTTGAATTTCCTCAGAATTGGACTTTACAACTCGCAATTGGGAGTTTATATCTTGCAATTCGCGATTGCGAGAAATAAAGTCAGAATCGCAAGATATAAACTCACAAATCTGAGAAACAAAGTCTGAATTGCGAGAAAGTCAGAATTGCAAAATATACACTTGCAAATGTGAGAAGAAAGTCAGAATTTATATAAACTTGCAGTTGTGAGGAAAAAAAGTTAATTTTAAGATATAAATTCGCAATTGTGAGGAAAAAAAATCAGAATTGCGAGAGAGCCAGAATTGCAAGATATACACGCTCAAATATGAAAAAAAGTCAGAATTGCCAGAGTCAGAATTGTGAGATATAAACTTGCAATTGTGAGGGGAAAAAAAGTCAGAATTGCGAGATATAAACTCGCAATTGTGAGAATCAGAATTGCAAGAAACTCATAGTTGTGAGAGATAAACTCGCAATTGTGATTAAAAAGTCAGAATTTCGAGATAGAAACTCACAATTGTGGGGAAAAAAGTCAGAAGTGCGAGAAAATCATAATTGCCAGATAAACTTGCAGTTGTGAGGGAAAAAGTCAGAATTGGGAGTTTGTATCTCACAATTCTGACATTTTTCTCAATTGTAAGTTTATATCTCACAATTCTGACTTTACTTCTCGCAATTGCGAATTGCAAGAAATTCAGTGCCAGTCAAGAACCTTAAATCTTTGGTTTTGCTCATTGATTTTGGTTTTCAAATCATCCATTTTCATTTCCCACAGGTTGAAGATGTCCAACTGCACCCTCAAAATCACCACCACAGTCGAGGACCTACAAAAAGTCACTTCCATTCCCACCTTCATTTTCGGGGTCCTGGGGAACATTTACGTCTTGGTGATGTTCTGCCGCCGTCCCAGAGCAAAATGGACCTACATGAACGTCTACATCACCAACATGGCCATCGCCGACTGCGCTCTGTTGACGTTCCTGCCCGTTAAGATTCATTACTACAGCAGGCCATTGGAAGAGCATTTAAAGGCACTGTGTAATTTAGTTTTGTTGGTTTATTACGTCAACATGTACGTGAGCATCTTCATCATCACGGCCATAAGCGTGGTGCGGTACGTGGCCATCAAGTATCCCATGAAGGCCAGGAATATCTTCTCTTGCAGGAACGCTCTGGTGGTTTGCGCGCTCATATGGTTCACCATTTGCTCCATCAGCCCGGTTTACTTCGTTACGGACTCCAATAACGACAAGACCATGTGCTTCCAGAGGGTCAAGGGAGCATTGTCGTTGCATTTCGTGTTGTTGTTGGTCATCGTTGGATTCCTAGTGCCGTTCCTCATCATGCTGTTCTGCTCCGTTAGAGTCGTTTGCACTTTAAAGAAACAGTTGGACGTCGGATCGCGTTCTGAGAAGATCCAATGCATGTTTATCATCGTGGCCAATTTAGTTGTTTTCGTCGTATGCTTTCTCCCCGTCCACTTGGGTTACCTCGTTAAATACATCGTGCAAAACAAGTACGCAAACACAGACGATAACGAAAGCTGCTACTATAAACTGGTCGCGCACAACTTCCTGCACATTGCTCTTTGCTTTTCCAATATGAACTGCGGTTTGGACTGCTTTAGCTATTTTTTCGCAACCAAAACGTCCTGGAATATGTGCTGCATGAATGACACTAACAATCAAGAAGGTGAATGTGATTACAACACCGTTTCGGATGCAGTTAGTACGCCAACGTAATTGTTTTGACTGGGTTTTGTTTTATTATGTGGTTCCTTTTTGAACGTTGTATACACTCTGTACTCATAAATAAGGGTTGCAGTATTAAACAAGGCTTTTGCATGATTAAAAAAACAGAATGCTAACTATGAATGTACTATGAATAGCTTAATCTGTACAATGGGCTAGTAATAAATGTTTACATTTCTACTCTGACGTCTTGAGCTCAATGGCCCTCTTGTGATCTCCTTGTAGGACTTGTTTTTAAACCTGGTGGCTGGTCCTGCTAATGACTAACTACCATTTTCCAAAACAAAGCTATGTTTTCCAACTGGCATTGAAGTGAACCTTGAATTTAACTGGAGCACATTGCTTGAGCCCCAATACACAACAAAAACCTATAACTCAGAAACACTGAAACCATATTGAGAAGTCATATTTTACTAACATTGTTTAACAATGCATCAGGCACTTTGTGGAACATTTGGAGTGGTGGTTCTAATCAAATGAATCGTTTAAACGAACAGACTCGCAGATTTCGAACGCTAATTTGATTCGCGAACCATTGTTTGTTGATTTGGTGGAAAAGATTAGCACCTGTTTGGCATGGAATCCGAAGGTTTATCTGACAAAAAAAAAATCAGCATCAAATTGATACAGAAAAATATCCAATAAACATTCAATGGAAATGCTTCATTTACAACACTATACATTTGCCGCGCGGGAATTCACGGATCATTTTGAATTGAGGTATAACTTGAATCAAAGTGAATCATTTAAACGAACCGTCTGACTCGCTGAAATGAACAGCATAATGCTTATTAAGTTTAGTTGTCACAACTGGATCTTCGTAATGGTCTTGAAGTATATTCCGAAATTGATTCACATGGGGGTCGTAAATCACTCGACTGTTTGTTGGTGAGGTGACACAACGGAAAATTTATCAAACAGAACAAGTCTCAGACCGCCAGCAGCAAACATAAACGCTTTTGTTTCCACTAAATCAACAGAACTGAACTGATTCGAAGAAAGCACAATAAAAGAACACGTAAAAAGCGCTCAATTATTATGCGCTCGAACGAATCGGTTCATTTGAACGAACTGTTCGAACAAACCGGTTTGTTAGATGATAACAAAGACGGTAAGAAAAGCGAAACACACAGAGTTTATCTGCTCTATCGATGCACCAAAGACAGCATGTGACCTAGCTCTCGATGCATTAAATATATTTGTGTTTAATGCATTGCATTTATGTATAAAGTAAGAACTTCTGTCATGCGCTTTTGTTTTTGAAGAGACGAAGTGTATCTGTTATAAGACTTATTTTATTTTATTCCACCGGACCGGCAGATGAACAGATCTCAGCTCTTTTCTCTAGTTGGGCATGTGAAAAGGTAAGAGTTTTTGATTTGACAGACTTTTCAAGCCTCTCGAGTTTCTTAATGTTGGTTTCACTCTCATATTTTTTTATTATAATGTTGATTGTGCGTGTGTCTTTGTGTGTTGTTTGACTTTTCTTCACTTCACAATGTCCATGTTTTATATAGCTACTACATTTTTCCATTGTAATAAAAAGTTCAGTAATTTATCTTCGTATTGGATGGCAATGTAATATTTCGTGTATCTACAAATAGCCTACTGAATTTTAGCACGTGCATCTGTCATAGGAATCATTTCAAGAAATGTATTTATAGAGCAGACTATAATATACAGATTACAAAGAGATCTATGATAAAAATAAAAAAAAACGTGTTTTCCGGCCAAGTTGTAAAACCAGTGGCAACAAACTATGAGCAGCAGTTATCTCTTTAGAGAAAAAAATACAGGAGCAAAGATTAAATAATGCAGATTGCTTGTTTGATAGCCTATGCACTGATATCAATGTGTAATATCTATTTAGATACATCTTACAAATGTAAGTTAATATCGCTAACACATTCATATCAAAAATAAATTTCCCATAATGCTTTGCAAGAATTTTATTTGAACTCGGTCGTTATAGCACAGCTGCTTATTATATAAATTATGTTTATATATTCATTAAACAAAAATGTCCTTAAAATCAAACAGTGAAGTTTATAAGAACTGCATTGAGTCAACATAATGCAAAAATTATGTATTTTTTTATTGCTAATATATATTTTTGAAATATCAAAATGTTTCTGTAAGTAGTTTCATGATTATAGTAGTATGTTTTTCGCCAGTGCCTCATTTATTTTTAATTCATTCATTAATTTTTTATTGTACGCTGTAAACAATGACTTTTCAAAGGTCTAAGCCTAGAACTGTGAAAAGTCATAAACGTTTAACAATTTTACATTAACATAACATTATATTGACATTTAACAATTATCGGAATGCAGTAAATAGGCTGTTTATTTTCAATTCTCATCAAAAAAAAAAAAATAGAAACAGGTTAAATTATTAAGTTACATGAGATTCAACTAGACAAACTTAAAAATAAAACTGAAAAGACTTGTACACCAAATTTGATTAATCATAGGTTCTGTTGTGGCCTTAAATTTTAAAGTTGAATTAGATTTTTTTTGTTCATAATGAATGTTATTATTATTATTTTGTTGTTTTTATTTACTTATTTTGAGTAGATTTGACTAATTTTTACCGCTGCATCAGTCTCATGATATTAATGGTTTAGTAGACCAAAAAACAATCGGCTATAGCAACATGAACACTAAATGATAGCCTATGTAAATATATTTTCTACCTATTTTTTTTTCTTGTACATTGTTGAACGCATTTAAAAATAACCATACATTTGAAAATACATTCACATATGCCATCTTTGAAAAAAAACAACAAAGTTATTTATTGTCTAGAATTTGTGTAACACATTTCAAAGATGTACGTCGTCTACGAACGTTCCAAAACTTACACTATATATTAAAAATTAAACGTTATTAAACCATCTAGGTTTGAACGCTACATGATTCCATCCATTTTATTTATTTTTTTTCTATCAGGTTGAAGATGTCTAACTGCACGCTGAACATCACCGTGGGAGTCCAGAACTTCCAGCTCGCTGCACTGATTCCCACCTTCATCCTCGGCGTCCCGGGAAACATTTACGTCTTAGTGACGTTCTGCCGCCATCCCATAACCGACTGGACCTACATGAACATCTACATCGCCAACATGGCGATCGCCGACTGCGTCGTGCTCGTGCTTCTGCCCGTCCGCATCGCGTCCTACATCTGGGAAAGTTCGCGACTCTGGGACCAAACCAACAAAGAGCTGTGTTACGTCCTCGTGTCGGTTTATTACGTCAACATGTACGTGAGCATCTTCACGGTCACCGCGATAAGCGTCGTGCGCTACGTGGCCATCAAGTATCCGTTAAAAGCCCGGGAAATTTTGTGTCGCAGAAACGCGCTGGCGGTTTGCGCGCTCATTTGGCTGGTCACGTGCTCATTCAGCGCTGCGTTCCATCGCGTGGACGAACCGGTAAAAAATACCACGATTAAGTGCTTTCAGAAAAACAAAGGAGAGGAATTACCGTTGGCCTTCATTCTGGTTCTTAACATCATTGGGTTCCTCGTGCCGTTCCTCATCATGCTCTTCTGCTCCGTTACAGTCATTTTCAAATTAAGGAAACGGTTGGAAATCGGATCTCGTTCTGAGAAGATTCAGTGTATGTTTATCATCGCGGCTAATCTGATTGTTTTCGTCGTATGTTTCTTTCCCATCCACTTCGGCTTTTTCTTCAAGTACGTCACGCAGGCGTACAAGCACTCGTGCAGTGCGCAGTTTTTCGCACATAATTTCGTTCACGGCGCGATGTGCGTGTCCAGCATGAACTGCGCGCTCGACTGCTTCAGTTATTATTTTGCCACCAGAACATCATGGAAACGGCGCAGCTCGAAACAAAGTACAAATGAAGAATACCAGTGTAATTATAACAGGGTCACACAATGACTTCTGGGAAACTTATGTGATATTAAAACGTGTTTCAATTTTGTAATAAACTTCGTAGTATATATATATTCAACTTTATAAGTGGTTTATGGAACAATAAATTAGTTTTTGTTAAAAAAATATTAACACGTTTTATTTCTATACATACTTTCGTATAAAATCTTTTGTATAGTATATCTTCTCAAGGGACAATACTGCACAAATGAAACTTGGATATATTTTAGAGTAGTCAATGTGCAACTTGTATAGAGGTACAAATGTACTGTCCTCTAAAAATAACAACATATAGCCATAATTGTCCAAATAACTGGCAACAAAAATGAGTACACCCTAAGTGAACATGTCAAAACTGTGTCCAAAGAGTCAATATTTTGTAGGGGCACCATTGTTATCTAGCACTGCGTTAATCCTCCTGGGCATGGAGTTCACCAGAGCTGCGCAGGTTGTTGCTGGGATCATCTTCCACTCCTGGGGTCGTTATCATGTTGGATAACTGCCGTTCGGCCCAGTTTCTGAAGGGAGGACATCATGTTCTGCTTCAGTATGTCACAGTACATGCTGGAATCCATGTTTCCCTCAATGAACCGCAGCGGCTCCCCAGTGCCGGCAGCACTCATGCAGCCCCAGACCATGAAGCTACCACCACCATGCTTGATTGTAGACAAGACACTTTCCTTGGTACTCCTCACCAGGGCGTCACCACACATGCTGGACACCATCTGAGTTTATCTTAGTCTCATCAGACCACAGGACATGGTTCCAGTAATTCATGCTCTTGGACAGGTTGTCTTCAGCAAACCGTTTGCGGGCTTTCTTGTGAGCCAGCTTTAGAAGATGCTTCCTTCTGGGACGACGGCCATGCAAACCGACTTGTTGCAGTGTGCGGCGTATGGTTTGAGCACTGACAAGCTGACCTCCCGCTTCTGCAACCTCTAAAGCAATGCTGGCAGCACTCATGCGTCTGTTTTTTGAAGCCAGCTTCTGTACCTGACGCACAGCACGAGGACTCAACTTCTTTGATCGACCCTTGCGAGGCCTGTTCCGAGTGGAACCCGTCTTAGAAAACCTCAGTATGACCCTGGCTGCTGTACTGCAACTCAGTTTAAGGGTGTTACAGATCTTCTTATAGCCTAGGCCATCTTTGTGGAGAGCAACAATTCTAATTCTCAAATAGGATTGTCCCTTGAGAAGATATACTAAAATGGTTGCTGAAATGTGAGGGGTGTACTCACTTTTGTGAGATACTGTGTATATATATATATGGATATTTTTATGAACATAAATTCCCATAAGTGTGTAACTTTTTAAATGTTTATGACAAACATACGTAACAAAAGAAAAATTAAAACCAAATTTTTTTTAATGTAAATCTAGACAAATTGATTGCTAAAAATTACTGCCAAAAATGTTATAGTGTTGTATTATTCCAAGATTTTATCTTTGCATGTTTACAGAAACTGCTTGAAAAAGGCAAACTGTAATTCAGGGTCTTCTGTGTACATTAATATTTTAAAAGCTTTACTGCTGTCTGTGTTTCTGTATGTATTTCATGTTGAGTTGGCGACGCAGAGAAATGAACTCTGATCAGTGTCTGTGTGCTGAATATATCATTCCTCATCTGAGGGTGTTTTGCATCTGAACGCCATCTATTGGACAGACAGAATCATAACTCCTAACCAGTAATGCCAGTATTAAATCATGCTGCACCAATAATCCTGTGTGAGAAATAAATCATCTGCCAAAGAAAGAGTCCGAAAGCCATTTATTTCATGTTGAGATGTTTGAGACGCTCGCAGGTGCTGCTTCAGAGACGCTCCTCTGATACGCACAGAGCTGCAGGACGCCTGAAACACACCATTCACAAACACAAACATTTACTATGATGCATGAAGAAGAAAAACAAAACAAGGAACTGTTATTTGTTTGTTTTTTTTACAATTATGAACTATTATGATTTTTTTATTAAAAAAATGTGAAAAAAGAAAGAAAAATATAGTAATTTTTTAAAAAATAATAAAAAAAAGATTTATTTTTGCACAAAATTTTAAAATTTTAGATTTTTTTTTTTTACAAAACAATACCCCTTTGTTCAGAATAATACTTTGTATTATGAATAGTTATTTATTTTTGAATTAATTCAATTATTTATTTTCTTTGAACATTAAAAAAGCCTTTAAATAAAATGTTCAAAACTTTTGTTTTTGTGAACAATAAATTTCTTTAATAATTTTTTAGTTTTTTTTTTATAGTTTTCCTTGGGAAAAATAAAAAAAAAATGTTTAGGAAAAATTTCAAAATTCTTTAAATAAGATTAGATGATGTTCAAAACGGCACGTTCTTGTTTTCGTAGAGTTTTATAGAAAAAACCTGTTATTTGTTTTATATTATGCATATTTATTTAATTATTTGTATTTATTTATTGTATAAAGAAAAAAACAGGAATCAACTTTTTTGAATATTACTATGTACTATGATGAATGCAAAAAACAAGCAAGTTTTACTTAGACCTTTGTTTTTGTATTATGCATATTTATTAAATGTTTTGCAAGTTGTGCGAAAAACAAACGAATGGAAAAAAACTTTAAACGAGATTTTTTTTTCAGAAAAAAAAATATATATACATACAAATATATATACATATATTTATAATTTTTTCCTGCATATTTTGTAAAAAAGCATGCTATAAAATGAAATGTACCTGCTCCAAAAGCCAATATGATGCCGACCCAAGCCAAGATATAGGACCATGAGAATCTCCAGTCGATGTAGCGTTTGCCGAAGAAGTTGACGGTCATGCCGGTGTAGATCGCCAAAGCCAAGAGCGCAAGAAATCCTGCAGAAACACAGACCGCTTCAAAGCAGAAACCACCGCAAACCAGACCATAAAAACCACTGCAACACACACTGAACCTCGCACTGCTGAGCTGATCATCACTGCACAGACATCAGTGTTTATGAAGCAGAAATCTGCTCAAAATGTAGTAAATGTCTTTAACAACTGAAATAATATAATTTCTAATAACTGTACGTCAGATGTTTTTAACTTAATTTAAATTTTAATAACTTAAATGTCAAACGTTTTTTATTTAAACATTTAAATGTAATTTTTTATAACTAAAAATTAATTTTTTTTACTTATTTTAAATACTTAAAATTTAAGTATAAAAATAAAGTCTAAAAATGTCAAATGTTTTAACAATATAATAATTACATTTAATTATTATTAGCTCTCAAATGTCAAATAATGTAGAGTCTTCATTATGATGGATACACCAACTATACACAGATTTTTAAATGGAAAAGCAAAAAAAAAAGAATTTGAAAAAAACTGAAAACAATTTTCATAAATAAGTTGTATGACTGTAAGTCTTTCACAATGAAAAAGCAAAAATATAATGAGTTAATATTAATATTAATAGATACAGAGTATAAAAAAACATTATTTGTCATATTTTCCTTGAACATGAAATTAAGTTTCATGTTTTTAATAATTAGGAATATTGCATTTACATTTAGTCATTTAGCAGACGCTTTTATCCAAAGCTACTTACAAATGAGGACAATGGAAGCAATCAAAATCAATAAAAGAGCAATGATATACAAGTGCTATAACAAGTCTCAGTTAGCTTAATGCAGTACACGTAGCAAGGGCTTTTTAAATAATATAATAAATAAAATGAAAACAGACAGAATAGAAAAAGAATAGAGCAAGCTAGTGTTAGAGGTCTTGTTGCTTTTGCTAATTGTATAATAAATAAAAATAAAACAAATAGATAGAATGCAAAAAGATTAGAGAAAACAAGCAGTTTGTAAACGAATAGAGTGCAAGTCTAAAAGGGGCATTCTTTTTTTTTAAAGAATAGAAATAGAATAGAGAGTGCTAGAGTTAGAGGGTCAAATAAAGGTGGAACAGATGTGTTTTTAGTCGTTTCTTGAAGATGGGTAAGGACTCAGCTGCTCGGATTGATTTGGGCAGGTCATTCCACCAGGAGGGAACAGTTAATGCAAGTTTCATAAACTATGACTGAACACAGAGCTTATTTTTTGCGATAATCCAAAAGCGTATGGAAAAATCCTATTGGCTTTTTGTCGAGGGAACCAGTGCTAACAGCCGATCCGCCTACAAAGTGACGTCATAGTTCCCCCACTCTATTTACCGCGGTTTAACCGCACTCACCCACGGTCAGCGTGTGGGCGTGGCACTTGCGATTGATGCAGAACCTCCAGAGGCCCTGATTGGCTGCATTCCCTGAGTAGCGATACTGCATCCAATAGTCAGTAGCCGTGGAGATGACGAGGAGCACGAGGGCCGCCGCTCCACACAGAGAGGCCCCGCCCACCAGAGTGAACACCATCAATCAGAGGATCGGAACGCCCTCCTGCACAAACACACACACACGTTCACTAATGATCACCGCTAATGAAACAACTGCTCACTAACTGATCAATACTGTACTGAACACGCTAGTGCTGAAGAATTGGCTTTAAGTTTGTGTGCCAGACACGAAAAAAGTGCAAAAACACATAGCAACCGCATGGCAATGTGCCAACAGCCAATCAGAACACTTTAGTAACCGCATAGCAACTGCCTGGCAACCACGCAACAAGTTTTGCGCATGCAAACACCGCTCATATTTTCGGTAAAAGTGCATTTGAAAATATTACACTGAAACGTGATTCAGCTTTTCATTTTTTTCTCAGGATAAAAACTTTAAAGCATGCAAAATGTACAAATTTAGGTAAAATATCTTATTTGTTACTATTACAAATAGGAAATGAATTTTAATGGATATATTAGTAAATAAAACAACAATAATAATAATACTAAATTATGCGATAAATTAAATGTGTAATTTTATAACAAATACATAACATTTATTAATACATAAACATAAATAGTAATAATAATAATAATACATTATATGATACATTAAATGTGTTATAATGTACAACATATAAACAATAACAATGAATTAAAGGACAAATTAAAAGTATTTGTGTAAATATAAATATAGCCTACAACATGTAAATACTACTACTACTAAATTATAGGATGGATTAAATCCAATTGTTTAATTTCTATAATAAATATATAAACATATATTTTCAAAATACAAAACCAAAATAAACTTTGCAAGAAACTTTCAAGTGTCATTAATGGTTTTAGACATCTTTAAACAATTTATTTTATGAATAAAAATGTGTAGTTATGATACATGTTTGTCATTTAAATCATTATAATATGTTTAAACGTATTTAAATTTTATCGTTATATTCCACAATAGCAAATAGAAATCCACCTATTATTTTGCTTCTAATAAACACTGTATTAATGCCATATTAAATGTCCAAAGATGAAAGATCTCAATATTATTGAAGGCACTTTTGGAGAGATATATGATGCTACATGAGGGAAAAAAAATTTCAACAGGGATGTTACATTTATGTAAACAAAGTTTCTTGGCAGAGAACATTAGAATGTCTGTTCTGGGAACCAGAAACTAACGTTAGCTGAACGTTCTGGGAACCAAAATTTGCTAGCTGGTCAAATCGATCCAGAACACTTGGACTGGAGGTTTACAGGGTTTGAAGGATGAAGAAACATTTCGCCAGCACATATCTACATATAGTTACACTCAAAAGATCATTCAATACGTGAGCGAACTAGTCAGAAAACACAGAACGTTCCCCTAACGTTGCCATATGGTTATTCTTTTGGAAGCCAAATAAAAATGTTAGAGGAATATTCTCCACACCTAATGAGAACATTCTATTTACGCAATTAATGTTTTCTGTCAGAGAACGCTAGAATGTCTGGGAACCAGAAAGTTATGTTCTCAGAACGCTCTGGGAAGCTAAATTTACTAGCTGGGAATCTGTAGACGTCAATTCAATTAAAATCTAAATTCAAGGTGTTTATCAATTTTGTTACAGATAATGTTTCATTTGATTGTGAAATAAATTGCATCTTGCACAAGTGCGTTTATACAGTATTAGGGTTGGGTATCGAGAACCGGTTCCATTTTAGAACCGGTTCCAAATTTCCAATAATCGGGTATTCGATAAGACATGTGCATTTCGATTCCGCTTAACGATTCCCGCGTTCGCATTTTAATGTGATTAATCACATTATATATGATATATCATCATAAACACAGCCGTTTTTTTGTCTTAAGTGAACGTAAACAGTCAGTTTTATTTATGCTATTGCTAATTAATTTGTTTACTTTTCTTTAACAATTTAATGTTTGAAATTTATATTAGTCGTTTTTTTCTGTGGTATTTTTTTGATAAAACCATAGACATAAAACATAATAAATATTTGACATCTAAATATTTGACTTAAAATTGGTTTAATGGATTTTTTTATCTTATTGGAATCGGAATTAGGAATCGATAAGAATCGGAATCGATAAGCAGAATCGGAACCGGAATCGATAAAATTCAAACGATACCCAACCCTATACAGTATGCATCTAAATGAAACCATATCCTTAATTCAATTGAAATTTAGATTTGGAATTTTTGCAGATTGAGAATCACGATTCATTGCTAAATCCATTTGTCAAACAAACACAACAAATAAAAATGGGGGTGGGGAAATTTTTTTTTTTTACAATTATAATTAACAATGGAAACTCTGAGAGAATATTAAGGCAGATGCGGCGGTGATATTATTAGCGACATTAGAACATGTTCACAGGATTATAAACGTACATAAAAGTGATGCACGGGCTTCATCTTGGGCTTTTTTCTTTTTCTTATCTCGGCGCCGGACTACTGATGTCTGTTCCCGGGCATAGTTGTCCATCAGTTATGATCATTTGCATTCAGCCGCAAACATGAGGTGAGAGCGAGCGCGTCACGTGTGCTTCGCCTGTCTACTGCGTTCACCGTAAAACGCATTTTTTAAAATAATTTTGTATATATGTTCATGTTTATTTTTATTTACGTATATGTATTTGATAATATTAAAATAGAACGAAAGTTTTTTTTGAGCAACTGGGATGGTGCCCTACGCAAACTGCGTACTCTGCGTATCGGGAGCGGCGGTACGGTTTATATGGTTCACATTTTTTAATATTGAAATTCTATATGAAAACTATACCAAATCACAGTAATGAAAAAAGAAAAAAAAATCAGTATTATTTAAGAAAACATCAATTTGTCATTCAGTTTTCATTTATTTAAAATGTTACTAACAATCCAAGCAGGTTTTTCACATATAAATTGGCATAATTAATTCAGAAAGATCAGGAAGTTCACGTATACACCTGACGTTCATATACTACAAAGTATACGCTAGACATGAAAACACGCAGCATTATAACAATGCTGAAAAACATCATCAGTCTGAACTGCGTCTGACTGCTGGAAGGGTTTAAACCCTTATTTATAATCACATGAGTCAAAGTCCAAGCAAAACAACATGTCATCGGTAACGAAAGGGCTGGGCCGGACAAGGAGATTAGCGTATAGCGCTATAGACTCGTAAATGACACGAGCAGCTCAATCAATCGGTCTGAATGAGGACGAGACGGGCGTCCATCACTTCTTATTCGCATGGCCTTTTCCGGCCTTCATGCCCCGCCCTCCTTTATGGCCACGCCCTCCTTTGCCCCGCCCCCTCTGCTCCTTCCTCTGCGCGGCTCTCGTGTCTTTCTTCAACCGCCCGTCCACCACGCGGAAAGTGCCCTTGACTCCGGCGGGACGGTGCACCCTGCGTCCCACGCCCTTCTTAGCCACGATGTACGTGATGTCTCGCTTCTCCTTCCCCACGCCGGCCTTCTTGTAGATGCTGTGAGCGGAGGAAAGAGAAAATGATTAGGCTTCAGTGCGTTGGGAATGAAACGAAGCGGACGTGTGGATGTCGAGGCCGACCTCTTGAGCTGAGCCATCTTCTCTCGCTCTGAAATATCCACCGTGTCCACCACAGCTTCGGCCTTCTTCTTGGCCTGCTCCATCTTCTTCAACATCTACAACAGAAAACACGCATTTAACGGCCAGATTCACTCTGAGTTTTCTGAAATCAAAGTATGTTTGTAGCACCAGAAACAGCCAGAACTGTTTGACCATTTTCCCCTGGATAAGGATTTTTAAAAACATTTTGATATAACTAGAGAAAAACAATGTACCTTTCTGTAATGTAAAAAATTATAAAAATGTTATAGTAATATAATATAATAATAATAATAAACAGAACATCAAATTGAAAAGTAAAACTTATCCAATATAATGAAAACAAACAGGTTTTAAATACAAAATTCCATATTAACTACATAATAAATAAAATCATATTACCATATTGATTAATTATATATTTTAACAACAACAATTTAAAAACTATATATATATATATATTAGTGCTGTCAAACGATTAATCGCATCCAAAATAAAAGTTAGTTTACATAATATATGCGTGTACTGTGTATATTTATTGTGTATATAAGACACACACATACAGTATATATAGTGATATTTACATGTATATATTTATATTCATATAATTTATATTATATATAAATATATTTAATATATAAACATAACATCTTTTTCTGAAACGTATACATGCTCTGCTTCGCGTCGTGCCTAACAACGCCCTTCAGCCGTGATTTATTCACAATACAGCACGGCCTCGAGTACCTTACTGCTTTTATAAAACGGTTACCGATTATAAATATATTTAATATATAAACATTACATATTTTTCTTAAATATATACATGCATGTGTGTGTATTTATATACACATAATAAATATACACAGTACACACACACATATATTATGTAAACAAAAACTGTTATTTTGGATATGATTAATCACGATCAATATATATATATATATATATATATAGACAACAATGTTTACATTTTATTATAATAATAAAAATAATAACAATAAATTATAACAATCTGAAAATCATTTTTATAACTCAATTTAATGTTGATGTATCTTTTAAATATAAAAACTATATAATATCAACAATAACATGAATTTTTAAAATGCAATCATATATTTCATTGTTACTATTAATAATATTCATTATTATAATAATAATAAAAACTATACAGCATTCTCTCTCTTCTCATCACTCGTCAGCTTTTCATACATTTGCTCTTAAATTGTTTAAGATGTCAGGGCTGTCTCACCCGTCTCTTCTTGCGCGCTTTGGCCTCTGCGACGCGTCTGACTGGCCGGGCGTTGATTTCCCGCCATTTCTGCTTGTATTCCTCCACCATTTCCTTGGTGATGGGAACAGGCCTCTTCCGGTGCTTCTTTTCATCGTCAAAAAGCCAGGCGGGAACTTCGGTCATATCCTCAGAATTCGCAAACCTACGAAAGAAGCACGAAGACGATGTTATTACCTCAGAAACGCACCAATAACGTAATCGTTAAGTGATTAGCGCAGTCTGACCTGTGGAAGGAGCCGTCGATCAGGTCTCGCGCTCGCTTTTTGGACGTAGCGATCTGAGTGCCGAGCGCCAAACCCTCCGCGTTGAGAATTCGCACACGTTTGTCTGCGAAAAAAATAAAATAAAAATTTAATCTACTATTAACAATGAAACTATTTTCAAATGGCATTGAATGTTAAATACAATTCTCAACTGACTTATTTTTTCAACAGAAACAACTTGAAAGTTGTCGTCATCCGTTGCTCCACTCGCGCCAACAGCTGCCGAGGCTTGTTTCATTTGCGCAATTTCTCTGTCGGAAAAAAAATCCTTTTTAGCAAACAAAATCAAGTATAGAAGCGTTAATACTAACAAAAGTATACATGTCTCACCTTTCATCATCGCTGCTGTCGTCATCAGAGTCGCTGTTGTCTTCATCCGCATTCACTTCCTGTGAGGGTGCGGCCACTTCCTGTTTCTGCACGGCAGGCTCCGCCTCCTCTTCCACTTTCCTCTTTTTGCCTTTTCCGGTCTGCAGCAGCTGGGTTTGTTTCAGTTCGCTCAAGGCATCGGTGTCGTCGTCCAAATCCAGCTCGGCAAAGATGTCCTGCGCAACGTAAAGAAAACGTTAAAATCTACCGTAAACCGGTTTTGTTTAAGTCTAAATGCGCGATTCACACCTTGCTGAACCACATGCTGGTCTCGCGCTCTCTCTTCTCGTCTTTTCCTTCCAGTTCGACGAGTAACTTGTTCCCGTTCGCTTCCCCTTCGTCCTGCGGCTCGCCGGCGAACGAAACTCTGCAGAAATGCAAAAAACAGCAGTGAATTTCTTGGAAACAACTATTCGTATACAGTTGTAAAACTTTAAAATTGTGTTATTGTAACTCATTTAATCTTCATTTTTTTATGATCTATACTTCCTTTCTCCCATAAAACACACATAAAAAAAATACAGTTTCTATGAAATATTACAAAGATTTACAATGGGAAGTATAGTTTGTGCCAAAGTATCAGTTTTTACAATTACTGCTACAGAAATAATGTAGGAACCTGCTATTAGCTACCTATGTTAAGAAAATGTATTAATATTTACATTATGTTTATATATTAATAATTATAAAGTTAATATAAAACAAATATAAAAACAAAACATAAAAATCTAAAATAAATATTGTTCACATTATGCTTTAAATATAAAAAAAATTTATACACATTTATGTTTAAAAAAATCTGACAGTACTATTTTAACGGCAAAAGATGGTTTGCACTGGCGCAAGCTGTTAGTAAAACTGGCCCTTAGTTTTTATATTGATAAAACAATTAAAATATAAACACACACATAAATAAAAAAAAATTAAATTTATAAAATATATATTTTACATATATGACAATTAATATCGTATAATATTATTTATAACAAAAGTCAATAAATAAATATTTACTTAATATTTTCACACATTTTTATATTCAAAATAAACAAGTATAAAAAATAATGTAAATATAATGTATTATTTCATACTATATATATATATATATATATTAGTGCTGTCAAAATTAGCGCGTTAACGCAGGCGATAAATTTTTTTCAGTTTAACGCATTAAAAATATTTAATGCAATTAACGCAGGAGCGGAGCTAGGGTTGGCCACTCCACTCACAACTGCTGTTTTTTTCTGTCACTTTTTTCCTTGACAAGAAGTGCATTTATTCGGTCACAGAACGTCTTTACGATCACATCAAACGGGAGACGTTTCAGATGCGCGCTCCAGCTTCACTTCAGCGCCAGTGTATGTGTTTCTGTATATTTCCTACTTGCTGAAGGGCACAGGTAACTAAATATGAATATAACTAACTAATTATTATAATGGGTTTATGTGAAGATGGTTTTAAGTTCACTTAAATTAGAAGTTATTTTAAGTAGTCTAATAAATGTTAAAATTGATAGCTCTTGTAATGTTGAATGGCTAGTCAATGGTTAAATATTAGAGGAAAAACTATTTCCTAGAGACATCATTTTAAAAACTTTAATGTTAGGTGGGATTAAATCATGATAAATTTCAGAAAAAATGTGTGATTAATTAGTAAAATTTTTTAAATCGACTGACGGCACAAATATATATATATAAATAATTTCAATGTATATTTTTATATACCTTAATTTGAATTATACATTTATTATATGAAATATATAAAATAATTATTTTTTATATTATTAGTTTTTAAATTATTTTTTATTTAATATAAAATTCTAATATCATTTTATAATTCATATATGTTAATGTAACTTATATTACAAACCAAACTAAACGTGTTCCACAAAAGGAAGGAAAAAGAACCGCACTTTTTCTTCTTAGGCATCTTTTCCTCGATTTCTTTCTCCTTCTTCTCGATCTCCTCGAGGTCGTCTGAGTCAAGGTCAGAGGCCAGAGACATTCGCTCGTCCTCGTCTTCGTCTGCAGAGATGTGCAGGTCGTCCGCTTCCTCCTCGTCCACTAAAGCGTCGGCTCCCTTCATGTCTCCCTGTGTGATTTCACTCAGACCCTGAGGATCACAAACACCACCATCAGGACGAGCTCAGGAGTCCCTCATCGTCCTCAAGAACTGCTGCTTTCTTACCTGGGCCTTCTTGATGGCGCTGAGGGAAAACATGGAGGAATCGCTGGTTTCGGCGATTGAGACGCCGGGAAGATCCATCTTCAGCTCCACTCGCTCCCTCTGCTTCCGCTTCTCCTTCAGCAGCTTCTTCTTCTTCCTGTTTACCAACAAAAACACACATCAAACCTGTTAAAAACACCAGCCTCAAAGACGCCAATTTAACGTTCATACAGCACGGTTATTATTGGTAATTAAAACTAAATGAAAAAAAAAAAAAATTCAGTACTTAAAAAAAAAAAAATATATATATAACATTTTATTTCAGCTAGTTTCCAAATTTCTAAAATAACTACATATAAATATTTATGAAAATTATTATTTTTTTAAATTAAAATTACACAATTACTAAAACTTTAACTAAAATATTAGCTGAAATCTACTTCAAGATATTAAACGATAATAAAAATACTTACCATTAAATCATTAAATAAATGAAAATATATTGGTAATATTTAGATTTTGTTGATATTTCATTACTTATATTAATATTTAGACCATTTATATTTTATGAATGTTTAGATGAAAGAAAACAGAAAATACCCGTCATAAAACGTCATACATAATATATATATATATTTATTAGAGCCCGACCGATATATCGTTTAGCCGATATTATCGTCCGATATGAGCCTGTCGCCGATATATCGGTATCGGCAAATATGCCGCCGATATGAATTTTTTTTTTTACAGAACATATAACGCAGATAAAATGCTTGAAATGGTGTAATTACTTAGTTTGTCCATTGTTTGCTACTGGCGACCTGGATGAAACGCTTTAAAGCTTAAGCCTATGGAAAACCATTGAAACTTTGAACGGCCATATCTCCGTAAAGGCGCGGCGAATCCGCACCAAATTCGCGAATCGAGTGTACGCCTCGAGGCCCTCTTTCGAATGAGCGTCGATAGCCCCTGGGGTCTGTTACGTACACATTACATTCAAAGGGCATTAAAGTGCGCGAGAGGTGAATTTATATTTTCAGAGGTATATTATGTCACACTTCACACTTTTTTCTAATTTTCAAGCGCAAATCCGTGAATGAATGTTCCGAAGTGAAATAAACTTCAACGGAATAAAGTTGAATGGAACTGAATTGAAGTTGAATAAACTTCAACTTTACTGTTCAGTGCACTGATGTCAGACTCATTTTGGATAATAAAGTTTGTTAAATTGTTAAATGCCCTGCCTCCATTTACGTATCTCTGTCACGTCATTATAAGTGTTTGATCACCACATTTGCAAAAAATGTGTTTATGTATATATATTCTGTTTATGTATATACTGTATTCTATATATAGTACCAGTCAAATGTTTGTATATATATATATATATATATATATATATACACACACACACATGCGATTAATCGCATGATTTCTCTGCGATTAATCGTGATTAATGATATTTACTCGTTCATATTTTATTAATAGTTTAGATTAGATCAAATGTATTTATCATTTAGTGATTTAATTTAATTATATTAATAATATTTAGATTGTTTGTAATTCCGTAACCATTAAGATTACTATTAAATCACTTAAAAACAATTAAAATAGAGTAATACTATTTACATTAAGTCAGCATATCAATAATAATATAACACTGTTCAAACTGTATTGATAGTTTGGATTAGATTATATAAATGATAGTAAAATCACACAGTTGTACTGTGATATAAATCTACCGTTTGAGTTCGGCGAACTCTTCGGCTTTCATCTCCGCCAGCTTCTTCTCCATCTCCTCTTCCTCCCCGTCTGCTGCGTTCTCCTCATCCTTCTGTTCGCCTCCCTTTCTCTTGCTTTCCTTCTCGTCAATATCGCTATCATCGTCATTTGAGCTAACACCGCAACAGAATGCGTAATTATTAACAGAATTTTAATCTACGATATGTGAATTCTATGACGTGATGATGACGCACCTCATTTCCTGGTCCAGCTGCTTGGCATCCTGTTTCAGCTTTTTAGCCAGGAACCTCCTCAGCTTGGATCTCCATGACAACAGCAGACTAACAACACAACAGCCAATCAGATTTCGGCTACGAACACTGACTCTCCATATATGGTCAACAAGCGCAGTGACTCACCGCAGTTCCTTTCGGCCCAGGACTTTAATATCGCAGCAGCACTCTCTGATTTCTGGTGAAGTGATGGGGTGCGATTCCAGCTCGGGGTTATTGAAGGTTATCTGGAGCAGGAACAGATGGAAATTAGACGTAGAAACACATGACAAACATATGCGCTGATGTCTGGAATGTAAGTGTAGTGGTCTGAAATCGTACTTCATTGGCTTTGCTCAAGAAATCGACAGGGTTTTCGGCTTTTAAGAATTCGGTCACCGAGAAGGTGTGATACAGAGTGAGATCGCCGTCGCTGTAGCCTTCAGCCTGAAACAACGCAGAAAAATATGTAAATGAAAAATAAATAAAAATGTAAAAAAAAAAGAAAAAAAAAAAAGTTACAATTACATGGATAATAGTTTTTATAAAATAACTTATAATAATATACAATAGGCCTAAATGTTATAAAATATAAAATATATAATAAAATAATAAATACATTTCATGAAAATATACTAATGTAAACATAAGTAAAATGTAGTCAGACATACCTTGGGCTTTTTCTTGCTAACCAGCTCGTTGACAGATTTCACTTGTATGTCAACCTCTTTGAAAGCATGTTTGGGGTCGAAGAACTTGTTGTCAATTTTATCCGGAGCCAAAAAACCTGAAGAAAAGGGAAATATTATTCATTTAGACAAGCAGACAGATAAAAAGAACAATAGAATTATAGAACAGGTGATAGAAATAATGAGTGAAACAATGAATGAAACAAAACAGAGATGTAGAATGAACGATAGAATGAATAATAGATAGAACAAACAACAGGATGATAGAACAAGCGAACAATAGACAGAATGACAGAAAAATGATATAGATAGATAGATAGATAGATATAACGATAAATAGAACAAAAAACAAATCGACAGAACAAAAATGAAAAATAGATGCAATTAGAACAAACAATAGAACAAATGATAAAACAAACACAACAAATAAACTATATAGATATAATTATAATGAATGATAGACAGAATTTTATCATAAACAAGAGAATGAACGATAGAACAAGCGAATGACAGAATGATATCTAGAACAAACAATCAAATGATTGAACAAACAAACAAAAGAACATGCAAACAATAGCTAGAACAAAAACAAATCATAGCTAGAACAAACAACTGAACGACAGAATAAGTGAATGACAGCTAGAACAAACGATAGAACATGCAAACGATAGCTAGAACAAAAACAAGCAATAGAACAAGTGAACGATAGCTAGAACAAACAAACGATAGAACGTGAACGACAGCAAGAACAAACGATAGAACAAGGGAACGATAGCTAGAACAAACAAACAATAGAACATGCGAACGATAGCTAGAACAAACAAACAATAGAACATGCAAACGATACCTAGAACAAAAACAAGCAATAGAACAAGTGAACAATAGCTAGAACAAACAAACGATAGAACATGAACGACAGCAAGAACAAACGATAGAACAAGGGAACGATAGCTAGTACAAACAAACAATAGAACATGCGAACGATAGCTAGAACAAACGATAGAACATGCAAACGATAGCTAGAACAAAAACAAGCAATAGAACAAGTGAACGATAGCTAGAACAAACAAACGATAGAACATGAACGACAGCAAGAACAAACGATAGAACAAGGGAACGATAGCTAGAACAAAAACAATAGAACATGCGAACGATAGCTAGAACAAACAAACAATAGAACATGCGAACGATAGCTAGATCAAACGATAGAACATGCAAACGATAGCTAGAACAAAAACAAGCAATAGAACAAGTGAACGATAGCTAGAACAAACAAACGATAGAACGTGAACGACAGCAAGAACAAACGATAGAACAAGGGAACGATAGCGAGAACAAAAACAATAGAACATGCGCATGCGAACGATAGCTAGAACAAACAAACGATAGAACAAGTGAATGACAGAACATGCAAACGATAGCTAGAACAAAAACAAGCAATAGAACAAGTGAACGATAGCTAGAACAAACAAACGATAGAACATGTGAAC
>NW_015654494.1:1041538-1044022 GCF_001515625.1 Sinocyclocheilus rhinocerous
AGAACAAGGGAACGATAGCTAGAACAAACAAACGATAGAACATGTGAACGACAGCAAGAACAAACGACAGAACAAGGGAACGATAGCTAGAACAAACAAACGATAGAACAAACAAACGATAGCTAGAACAAAAACAAACAATAGAACAAGTGAACGATAGCTAGAACAAACAAATGATAGAACAAGGGAACGACAGCAAGAACAAATGACAGAACAAGGGAACGATAGCTAGAACAAACAAACGATAGAACAAACAAACGATAGCTAGAACAAAAACAAACAATAGAACAAGTGAACGATAGCTAGAACAAACAAATGATAGAACAAGGGAACGACAGCAAGAACAAATGACAGAACAAGGGAACGATAGCTAGAACAAACAAACGATAGAACAAACAAATGATAGCTAGAACAAAAACAAGCAATAGAACAAGTGAACGATAGCTAGAACAAACAAATGATAGAACAAGGGAACGACAGCAAGAACAAATGATAGAACAAGGGAACGATAGCTAGAACAAACAAACGACAGAACAAACAAACAAGCAATAGAAAAAGTGAACGATAGCTAGAACAAACAAACGATAGAACATGTGAAGGACAGCAAGAACAAACGATAGAACAAGGGAACGACAGCAAGAACAAACGATAGAACAAGGGAACGATAGCTAGAACAAAAACGATATCTAGAACATGTGAACAATAGCTAGAACGAACAAACAATAGAACAAGCGAAAAACAGCTACAACAAACAAGCGATAGAAAAAGCGATAGAACAAAAACGATAGAACATGTGAACAATAGCTAGAACAAACAAACGAATGATAGAACAAGTGAACGACAGCTAGAACAAAAGAACAATATATAGAATGATAGAGTGGAAAAAAACGATAGAGTGGAAAAACGAGAGACAGAACAAACAAACGATAGAACAAGCAAATGATACCTAGAGTAACTGAACGAACGATAGAACAAGTGAGCAATAGAACAAGTGAACGATAGCTAAAATAAACAATATATAGGACGATAGAGCGGAAAAACGTTAGAACGGAAAAACCAGATACAGAACATACAAACAATCAATAGAACAAATTATATAGAACAAAAACAACAGAACAAACAATAGCTAAAACAAACAAACAATATAGAGAACAATAAATAGAGCGAAAATGTGCAATGTATGATAGATAGAATGGGAAAACAAATGACAGAACAAACAAACAATAGATAGAACAAATGATAGAACAAAAACAACAGATAGAACAAACAAACAACACAGAATGAAAGAATGGGAAAACGATACAAAACGGAAAAACAAACGTTAGAACAAAAACAATAAATAAACAAACCGAACGACAGAACAAACAAACAATAGAACAAAAACAACAGATAGAACGAACAAACACCAGATAGAATGAAAGATAGACAGAATGGAAAAAAGATAGATAGGAAAAACAAACGTTAGAACAAAACAAACGAATGATAGAACAAACAAACAATAGATAGAACAAAATACTTTTAACAAACGAATGAGAGACACATAAAATTATAGAACAGATGATAGAACAAATGATAAAACAATCAAACTATATAGACAGAACTACAGAATGAAAGATAGACAGACTTTTATAACTACAGACAGACGAAAGAACAACTGATAGGTAAAACAAACAATAGAACGAATGAATGATAGTTTGAGAGCATGAATGAGCAGAACAACAGACAACAGGTTGAATTAACAAACAAATAAACAAGAACAAGATTAGTACGAAATACATAGATTTACCCTGGCAGACGACAAAGATCTCGGCGGACTCGTTTCGGGAGGCCTGCGGTTTGGTGGCCTGCACCTTCTTGAAGAACTGCTGGAAGATCCACATGAGCGGCTGGTAGTCTTTGGAACGGAAGACTTTGGTGATGAAGGTGCCGCCTTTGGTCAGGAACTCGCAGGCCAGCTTGAGCGCCATCAGCGTGAGGTTGGCCTGCGAGAAGGCGTCGTGCGACCAGTTCGCTCCAACGTTCGGCGCGCCGTCGTTCAGCACAACATCCACCTTCCACGTCTGCAGCTCCTTCCTGAGAGCCTGAGCACAGAGAGACGCTCACGTCACGAGTAGAGCTGTCACTAATAGACTTGTAACGATGCACTCAACTCACGATTCGATTTTCTCACGTTTTTGTTAACAAAAGATTCACTCTCTGCCAGCAGGTGGCGCTTATGAACAGCAATGATACAGTGTTTCCTTGGTTACAGCTGTAAACAAAGCAGCGCTGCGCTTACGAACGGCAATGATACAGTGTTTCCTTGGTTACCGCTGTAAAAAAAGCAGAGCTGCGCTTACAAACAGCAAGGATACAGTGATTCCTTGGTTACCGCTGTAAACAAAGCAGCGCTGCGCTTACGAACAGCAATGATACAGTGTTTCCTTGGTTACCGCTGTAAACAAAGCAGCGCTGCGCTTATAAACAGCAGTGATACAGAGTTTC
>NW_015654494.1:1047065-1048273 GCF_001515625.1 Sinocyclocheilus rhinocerous
ACACATAATAGCAATGAGGCAATAATAATTAATTCAAAAAAAGTATCAAAAGCAAGTGATCATATGGTTTTATTAAACAAAACTGTTAAAATACATATTGTATTATAAACAATAGAGCTAATGTACATTACGCATTATAACAAATGCCTGCAGAGGGCGCCAACAGCCTGACAATTGTTTTATACTTTACTGCACGATCTAATCCTTGTTTAATAGTAGTAGTATATTTTTATTTAATGCCATGTCAGCATCATAGGCTATTTTCATGGCAAAAACAATTTTAAAAAATACAAGTATATCAAATACAATAAAAACCAGAAAAAAAATATTTTTACATTAACATACGATACTTTTTTTTTTGTACTTTTTCTGGCAAAATTATACTAAATACATATATTAAAAGTGGGACAATCCAATAAAATATGTTTGACAGAAAGGAGAATCTTGCAGAACATGCATTGAGTAAGGTCTTCAATCCTTGTTTAATAATGACTCAACAAAATGTAATTCAACTGTCCGCTTAATCTTTAATATTTGGCCATTTCTTTATAATAGAAAAGCTACAGCCACTTTAATTTCTTGAATATGTGGACATCAAAACGTGCGAACTCAGAGTGAGGGTTTAAACTTTTATTTTGAAATCGCGATGAACAGTTAGCATATTGAGAAAGATATTGATGTATTCTCCTGCGTTTGCGTAGATTTATAAATGATTTAACTTACACATCTGATGTAAAAGCGCACGTTGCGTTCCCAGATGAACGTTATAATAAACCCAAACTCACAGCAACATGCAGAGACTGAGTTTGAGACGCTCCACACATGTAAATGATAACAGTTTGTGTGGAGCAGCATTTACTGTGAACAGAGCCGTATGTACGTAACCTACTACACACATGTAAATAAAGCGCATATATTAAACCTGCATCGCATGTATTTATTTAACTGAATCGTAGCGTTTGTGAATTCACAACAGCATTATGCTTTTTTTATGATTTTTAAATGGGGTTAATGTGTGGAATGCGCCACTTCCGGCATTTTGCCGATTACTCGATACGGGTAAAATGCAATCAAGGATTTTTTTTTAATCGAATATTCGAATAGAATCGAGGAATCAGGAGTATCAGGAGTATCTGAAGAGCGCAAACACGCACCTGTCTGCACTTCTCCGAGGTGATGTCCTCCTGCAGCATGAGCAGCATGACCAC
>NW_015654494.1:1049507-1055481 GCF_001515625.1 Sinocyclocheilus rhinocerous
ATCATATGGTTTTATTAAACAAAACTGTTAAAATACATATTGTATTATAAACAATAGAGCTAATGTACATTACGCATTATAACAAATGCCTGCAGAGGGCGCCAACAGCCTGACAATTGTTTTATACTTTACTGCACGATCTAATCCTTGTTTAATAGTAGTAGTATATTTTTATTTAATGCCATGTCAGCATCATAGGCTATTTTCATGGCAAAAACAATTAAAAAAAATACAAGTATATCAAATACAATAAAAACCAGCAAAAAAATATTTTTACATTAACATATGATACTTTTTTTTTTTTTACTTTTTCTGGCAAAATTATACTAAATACATATATTAAAAGTGGGACAATCCAATAAAATATGTTTGACAGAAAGGAGAATCTTGCAGAACATGCATTGAGTAAGGTCTTCAATCCTTGTTTAATAATGACTCAACAAAATGTAATTCAACTGTCCGCTTAATCTTTAATATTTGGCCATTTCTTTATAATAGAAAAGCTACAGCCACTTTAATTTCTTGAATATGTGGACATCAAAACGTGCGAACTCAGAGTGAGGGTTTAAACTTTTATTTTGAAATCGCGATGAACAGTTAGCATATTGAGAAAGATATTGATGTATTCTCCTGCGTTTGCGTAGATTTATAAATGATTTACCTTACAAATCTGATGAAAAAGCGCACGTTGCGTTCCCAGATGAACGTTATAATAAACCCAAACTCACAGCAACATGCAGAGACTGAGTTTGAGATGCTCCACACATGTAAATGATAACAGTTTGTGTGGAGCAGCATTTACTGTGAACAGAGCCGTATGTACGTAACCTACTACACACATGTAAATAAAGCGCATATATTAAACCTGAATCGCATGTATTTATTTAACTGAATCGTAGCGTTTGTGAATTCACAACAGCATTATGCTTTTTTTATGATTTTTAAATGGGGTTAATGTGTGGAATGCGCCACTTCCGGCATTTTGCCGATTACTCGATACGGGTAAAATGCAATCAAGGATTTTTAAAAAATCGAATATTCGAATAGAATCGAGGAATCAGGAGTATCTGAACATGCTGAAGAGCGCAAACACGCACCTGTCTGCACTTCTCCGAGGTGATGTCCTCCTGCAGCATGACCACGTTCGGGATGGGTTTGATCGGCACCAGATCCACACCTGACGGCAAAACAACAGCGTCAGACCTGGAGTCTGTGTCTGAATCACAGACGCTTCACTTCACAACCACTCACCGATAATCAGGCTGGACACCGGCATGAACTTCGACGCCACCTGCAACCTGAACGTCAAAGAGAGATCATGAAACCAGCGCAAACTGGCAATTCTTGGATGACTAAATCTAACAAAAACTATTGTCAGAAACTCTGGTCTTCGCGACAATTCGTCAAAATAAAAGCTCAGTCAAACAGAAATATATTACTATTGTACATGTACTTGTCAAAGTGACAATAAAACGATTAAAACTTTATCAAGTCAAACAGTTCTTTCCATGTTTTAACATTTACCGTAAACCTCTGTTGTACAGCACTGTTTGTTAATAAATTAATAAATAAAAATAATATATAAATAAAATGACCACCGTTTTTAATAATAAATTTGTATTAAATAATAAATACAAAAATGTAAAACAGAAAACATAGAAATTCTGAAAAAATAAAAAATTTCATAGGGTAATATTATTGTAAAAAAAAAAAAGGAAAAAAGAAATGAATAAGTTGTTAAAGTATTATGAATTAAATTGATTCAACAAGCTTTTTGATTATTAAAGTTTACATAAAATATTAAAATGCAATCCAGGCAAGAAAGAAAAAGACAATTTGGGAAAAATAAACATTTCATAGGGCCCTAAAAAAATAATTTTTGTTAAACTTTTAATAATTTGCTATGTTGTTAAATTGTATAGGTTTCATAATTTCAATTGATTAGACACACTTTTTGGTTACCACAATTTAATTTAACCATTAAAACATAATTCAGAAAAATTTAAATGAACAAAAAAAGGAAAGAGTTCAAATGAATTTGGGGGAACATAAAACAGATTTCACAGAACAAAACAAAAAAACAACAACGATAGAATTTGGGAAAAAATAATTCACAGAAAAAATAAAACAATTTAGAAAACAATTTAAATTTGGGAAAGGATAAAACAGAATTTGGGGAAAAATAAAACCGATTTCACAGAACAATTACAACTAAAAATTGAATTTGGGAAAGAATTAAACAGAATTAAGGACAAAATAAAACCGATTTCACAGAAAAAAAAAAAAACAGAATTTGTGAAACAATAAAACGAATATTAAAGAAAAATTTGATTGGAAAAAACTAATTTGGGAAAGAATAAAACAGAATTTGTGGGAAAATAAAATGAATTTCACAAAAAAAAATTTGGAAAAGAATAAAATTAAAACATCAAACACAAAAAGGAATTTGGGAAAGAATAACATGGATATCACAGAAAAAAAAAAAAAGAAAAAAAAAGGGAATTTGGGAAAGAATATAACAGAATTTAGGTAAAAAATAAAAAGGATGTGACAAAAAAAAAAACAGAATTTGAAAAAAGAATTTAAAAAATTGGGGGAAAAAATGGATTTCATGGAAAAAACAGAATTTGGGAAACAATAAAATGAATATTACAGAAAAATTAGATTGGAAAAAAACTAATTTGGGAAAGAATAAAACAGAATTTGGGTAAAAATAAAATGGAGGTGACAAAAAAAAAAACAATTAGAATTTAAAAAATGAGGAAAAAATAAAATAGATTTCATGGAAAAAAACGGAATTTGGGAAAGAAAAAAAACAGAATTTGTGGGAAAATAAAATAGATTACACAAAAAATGGAAAAGAATAAAATAACATAAATAAATAAAAATAATTTGGGAAAGAACATAAGATAATGTGAGGAAAGATAAAACGGGTTTAGCAGGCCCTGGTTAAGCGGTTCAACATTAACTAGCAGAGTTTACCCACCATCCTCCTGGAGCCGCGCACAGATCCACCAGAGCTCGAGCTCGCTGCAGAAACTGGAACTTCCGGTTGAGCTGAATCAGCTTAAACGACGATCTGGAGCGATAACCTGAAACAACACGATATAATGAGAGATTACACTCATTACAAACACTGCACATTCACACAACACGACATTACCACAGTCTAGACGCATCTGAATGATTCCCATAATAAAACAGAATTTGGGTAAAAATAAAATGGAGGTGACAAAAAAAAAACAAGTAGAATTTAAAAAATGAGGAAAAAATAAAATAGATTTCATGGAAAAAAACGGAATTTGGGAAAGAAAAAAAACAGAATTTGTGGTAAAATAAAATAGATTACACAAAAAATGGAAAAGAATAAAATAACATAAATAAATAAAAATAATTTGGGAAAGAACATAAGATAATGTGAGGAAAGATAAAACGGGTTTAGCAGGCCCTGGTTAAGCGGTTCAACATTAACTAGCAGAGTTTACCCACCATCCTCCTGGAGCCGCGCACAGATCCACCAGAGCTCGAGCTCGCTGCAGAAACTGGAACTTCCGGTTGAGCTGAATCAGCTTAAACGACGATCTGGAGCGATAACCTGAAACAACACGATATAATGAGAGATTACACTCATTACAAACACTGCACATTCACACAACACGACATTACCACAGTCTAGACGCATCTGAATGATTCCCATAATATTTCTATGACACTTTGTGGAATATCATACTACAATAATCTCGAATAACGCCCGATATTACCATAGTATGCGTCCAAATATAATGTAAATGTAAAAGGTAATAACGTGGTACTCTGTGAGCTCACGCGCATGTGTCTTAACGTTTATGTTTACGCGACTCACCCGTTTCTTTTGCGAGATGGTAGAATTTGTCCTTTCTGGTTTTCCCGACTTTCAGTTTTTTACCCATGGTTTCTGTATTAAATCACCAGTTCCTTCGCTTTTTTCCGGACACCTTCCACCGCGTCGCGCCGTTCCACTTTAGCCACACGTGTATTTTGGCGGCGCAGAGAGATGACGTCAACGCCCTCAGATTCGGTCACTTTTCAAATTGGAAATTGTTTATATGTTTGACAATTATATATATATATATGTGTAATATTATTATAGTAATAATGGATTCGTAAATACAAATTTAAATGATAGAATTATACAATTCTATTTTGAATCTTTAGTTATAGCTCAAATCAAATATAATTTAAATACAAAATAAAATCTTACATATGGCATAGATGTAAAATTATATTTTGTTTTACAGGGAAAAATCTGATTTATAAATGATGAAATAGTACATTTATATTTAGTACATAAGTACGTTTACAGCTTTTCTGAAACAGACATTGAGAATATAGTTCTATAGCCTAATTTTTAAAAGTTTTATTTACAATAAAGAACCATTTGAAGATTTATTTTTGATTAGAAATTATGGTTTAACTCGGTCTCCCGTGCAAGAACCATCTTATTAACTGACATATTTTCATATTTCTGTTTTGTTTTTATTATACTCTAGTGCTTTTTATTTTATTATATATGAACCACGGAAGCATGTTACGCTCATTCCCCTCATGCTCATTATAATATGCAAATACGGGGCGTGGCGTCGCCTCATGCCGTCATCAGAACCAGACAGCGGTGCGGTCACGTGCTCCTCGCATAGAATCCTCCAGATCAAAGATGGCGGCGTACATGCGAGTGTGGAGATCGTACAGTCCAGCGTCCAGAAACGCCTCCTCAGCCATGATCAGAGCCGGCTTAAACGCGCTCTTCCCGCGCTCCTACTCCAGCATCTCCAGCAGAGCGTCCTCACGCAGCGCCAGGACCGCAGCATCCGTGCTGACTGACAGGTGGAGTCGGGTCACAGCGGCGGGCTCCGCGGGCTCCGGCTGTCAGCGGCGCTTTCTCTTCGGGAGCAAGGGCAGCGGGTTTTCCGGAGAGGACGGAGGCGAGAGCAGCGCGGGGTCCGCCGGAGATGAGGAGTCTGGAGGTGATGAAGGTCCCTACACTCCTCCTCCTCAGATGACAGCGCTCACCCCGATGCTTGTGCCCGAGCTCTTCCCGAACGTCCCTCTCGTCGCCGTCAACAGAAACCCGGTGTTCCCGAGATTCATCAAAATCATCGAGGTGACTGAGGCTCACGACGGACCTTATTCTCCCGAGAAACGAGCGCGCCGCCATCTTTACAATGTTGTCTTTGAGCTTCCGTTTGCGCTGTAGTTTTCCATGGTAACGCTGTCTAAGAGTAATTTAGCTGGTAAAGACAACAAAAGTTGTCGTGAGCATTGTAATGTTTAAAGCAAATGTTTGAACAAATGTCAGCAGACCAGGGAGATTTTAAAACGAGCGGTTCATTCATAAATCCGTCAGTTCACTGTGACATGACATAAAGCTCATTCTGATTCTGAAATACAACAAGAAAAGACAGAAGACAACAAACGCGTCGCTAAAAAGGGGCGGGGCCACATAAGGTCAATAGGAAAATAACGGTTATTAGAAATCGAAAAACGGTTCAATTATGAGGTATGTCGGTGTAGTTTGCGTCTAAATACACGAAAGTCGATGTTTTGCTGCAGTTTTACTGCAGTGTTTGCTTTGTTATCGGTGTTTGCCGGGGATTTCATCATCTACAGACTGAGTGCGAGTGAATGGAGCGTCTAGAAAGTTCTGTACAGACTAGTTAGCGTCTGATTTAACCTGTGGTTAAATATTTAGTACTTGGACATTTGATATCAAGTAGTATTATGTCATAAACTGGAGAAAAATTAATATAAAAAGTTTTCTTACAATATTTTCGGATTTTATGACATTGAAAGTAGGGAACTGTTATCTTGATGATCGATTAATTGATTGATTGATTATGTATTCGATTAATCGGATGGAAAAAAATCCCCAAAATTACTTTGAAAAATGATAAAAAATGATTCTTGTTTAAAACTGTCACCGTTCCACCTGTGGGAC
>NW_015654494.1:1055491-1055724 GCF_001515625.1 Sinocyclocheilus rhinocerous
ATTTGAAAAGGTCTGAGTCTCAAGATTCCATATTTGGTGGTTATATAAGTAATATTGACAGAGAAATCTAGACATTTGTGACAGAAAAATGCATTAAAAAAAATTCAATGGAGTTTGGATGGCACCCGGTGGCTGTTTGTGGTATAACGCACTAAATAAAATCTAACAGGAACCTCAATTTTTTTCATATCAACTTCAAATTTGGAACATAACTTATTTAGACATAAGGCTAT
>NW_015654495.1:0-194 GCF_001515625.1 Sinocyclocheilus rhinocerous
CATAGATAAAATAAACAGTAGTATTCAGATACAGAAATTTAATAAAGTGAAATAGCACTGCATAGTGTTCACTGTATGAATTAAATTTAGATTAATCTTTGTTATAGCGGTTTTGTTGTTTGATTAACATTAGTGACATATTCAGCAGCACGTATTTATAGGCTGCTGTCCCTTTAAATCCGACTGCACGGATC
>NW_015654495.1:693-951 GCF_001515625.1 Sinocyclocheilus rhinocerous
AAGGATTGAGATATCACACGCCCTTGCGATATGCATATTGCGATATTTCGATAATTTCAATATATCGTGCAGCCCTATCATTAATCCAGTCACATGATCCTTCAGAAATCATTCTAATATTCTGATTTGCTGCTCAAAAATAATTTATGATTATGTTGAAAAGTATAATTTTTTCAGGTTTCTTTGAATAGAAAGTTCAGAAGAACAGCATTGATCTAAAATAGAAATCTTTTGTAACATTATAAATGTCTTTATCAT
>NW_015654496.1:0-302 GCF_001515625.1 Sinocyclocheilus rhinocerous
AATTAGTCATAAATATTTCCCTTTTGAGCTGATTTACTACAATGGCGAGCAACAGGTCGTGTACTGGGTAATAGGGATGGGCGATATGGGCTTAAAAATATATCACGATAATGTCTGATATTTATTGCGATAACGATATCAATGACGATAATTTAGGGAATCCTGTTTCTTTAGAGCAGTGGTCACCAACCTCTTTAGGCCCAAGATCCCTGACCTCGGCCTTTAGGAAAGGCAAGATCTACCTATTGAAGAATTGATAGAAAAAGACATCCCAGATTGTACTTCAAATTTGAGGCCTTTTA
>NW_015654496.1:1377-8323 GCF_001515625.1 Sinocyclocheilus rhinocerous
TACACATGTAAAACTGTGTCGCACACGTGCTACTGTAGTACATTTACTCAAGGCTCAGACTGATTTTTGTCGCACTGTACAGCCCTATCCAAACCTGTTCCAGATTGTAGAAGGAGCTACTCAATTTCACGTCCGCCTTCCTTCACGTCACTCCACACAGTCGTACACAGAAATATGTCAACAACTAGACTTTATCGTTATTATCGCGGGAAGACTAATTCTTATCATGTGGAGAATTTTTACCGGTATATCGCAAACGATAAGATATCGCCCATCCCTACTGGGTAAGATAACTAATCTTAAACTCAGTGACAAATTAACTTAATTATTATCTCCTCTCATGCTCTCCCATCTAAATACGTAACGTTAGCTAAGCCCGTTGAAGATTTGATTAGCTAACAGTATAGCTAGCTGCCAGAGCCCCCAATAGTAAAGCGTCAGGCCAATATGTGCAATGACAATTGCTAAACTTGTTACTTCAGTAGGAAGGATTGATATTCAGGACTTGTAAGCCAGTACCACTGTAGCCTTGCAGAGACTTTGTTTTGAAGACCTTTTAATGAACTAACTTCCACATTTCAATATGCCCCTGACTTCTAAGGGATGTTTTTATTTGTGACTACTCCAAACAGCCAATAATTCTATCAGTAGAACATCACATTTTTCTTTTCTGTTTCCGGGAAGAAGATTTAGTGTTGATGGAGGAGGCAACATTTTCAAGGCAAAACCTTAGACCTGATGCAACATCATCCAATGTCGCATTCACCCTCAGGAGGCACACAAGCAAAAGCCAAATTGAACATTGTCAATTATCAATTCCTATTTTACAAAATTTGCCCTGCATACATTTTTGTCTTTAATGTGTAGGCACTTGAAGACCAGTGTCCAATATGCACAGGAACATTTCCAGTGTCAGAAGTAGAACTGCCATGCCAGCTTTTGTGGAGAAAGGTAATGGTAACAGTAACTCACATTGAAGCTTAAAAACAGGTCTCCAGGTTACAAATGCAAGCATGGTTCCCCGAGGGAATGAGACGCTGCGTCGGAAACACTTTGGGAATGCCCCCAGCGTGACCATGCTCTGAATCACATATGAAATCAGTCGAATAGATGGGCGAGACGTCATGGGCGGGTGACGTTGCGACCAGGAAGCTATAAAAGCATGTGCGGTGGAACCGGCGTCAGCTTCTAGGAATGAAGCAAGCGGATGCCGGAAGTATGGTGAAAAGATTCCGCTTCAGAGCATACAGTTTCCTTGTGCGGTGGAACCGGCGTCAGCTTCTAGGAATGAAGCAAGCGGATGCCGGAAGTATGGTGAAAAGATTCCGCTTCAGAGCATACAGTTTCCTTGTAGACGGAGCTCTGGATTGGAGAATGGTCTCAACAACCTCGGTTGAGAGACAGGAAGCTGCGAGTTGTGCCACCCCCCAGGGGCCACACCCACGCTTCCACAGCTCCGGGCGGGGGTGAAGATAGTACCCTTCGCCTGTGAGAGGAGATCCCTCCTGATGGAAATCTCCCATGGAGAGCTGTCGAAAAGGGAAATCAGGTCGGAGAACCATACTCGGACCGGCTAGAACGGGGCTACCAACAGTAGACGGACCCCGTCCCGGCACACTCTCTCCAGAACGCCCGGGAGCAGAGTGATTGGGGAAAAAGGCGTACAGACGAAGCCTCGGCCATGTCTGTACCATAGCGTCCAGTCCGAGAGGAGCTGGATGAGTCAGGGAGAACCAGAGGGGACAGTGCGATGTCTCTTGAGTCGCAAACAGGTCCACCTGAGCCTGGCCACAACTCTCTATATCTGCTTCACCACCTCAGGCCAGATAAGTGGTTCTCTGTACTGGAGAAAGCACACTTTTCTTGGCGTTAAGTTTAAACCCCAGCTCTTACAAGTGAGCATGAACGACATCTCGATGCCGAACTGCCATCTGCTCAGATTGAGCTAATATCAACCAATCATCGATGTGGTTGAGTATGTGGATGCCGTGGAGTGACAGAGGAGCCAGAGCAGCATCCACACACCTCGTGAAAGTGCGGGGCGAGAGTGCAAGGCCGACGGAAGGACCCGGTAAGCTTTTGCCCCAAAAGCAAACCTCAGGAACTTCCATCCTTCTTTGGGACGTTGAAGTACCGGCTGTAGAACCCAAACTGTAACAGGCAGTAACAAACGCTCGCCATGCGCGCAGTCAGCTCCCTGGAGAGCTGATTCTGCGTGCTTCGCTCCCAAGCAGACAACACACAAACTGTGCGTGTCCCCACCCGAAATAGCGCGGGCAGGGAGAAAAACAGACTGAACGCTGTCTGCTCTTCGCCCAAATGCTTCTTTTTGCTGAAGCTTGACATAATGGAGCTTATAAGTGGACAGACAACACTAAGTAAGACTCACAAACAGATAGCGACTGACACACACACAGAGCGCTTGCTGAATGACAAAAAGCTGACGCCGGTTCCACCGCACGTGCTTTTATAGCTTCCTGGTCGCAACGTCACCCGCCCATGACGTCTCGCCCATCTATTCGACTGATTTCATATGTGATTCAGAGCATGGTCACACTGGGGGCGTTGCCAAAGCGTTTCCGACGCAGCTCGAGTTCCTGAAGGGGAATCAAATCTACAACGGGCTTAGCTAACGTTACATATTTAGATGGGAGAGCATGAGAGGAGATAATAATTAAGTTCACTTGTCACTGAGTTTAAGATGTTAAGTAAGTTATCTTACCCAGTACACAACCTGTTGCTCACCATGATACAACCTCGCTCGCTCTTCTGTCAGATTGCGACGGCAGTGGCGGGGATTCTGGGGAAACGTAGTGGGCGTGGTCAACCTGTGACTTCAATCGAGAGTGACCAATAGAAAAAGGCCTTTCATCCTGGTGGGTAGAGACCGCCCACTGAGAGACAGCTTCACTGGCAAGCAAAACTTTTCAACTCGCAAACAAAAGTTTTAGACCAGCAAAAAAAGACGGCAGAAAAGAGAGTCACATTTGTGGTATCGCGATGAAAAGTGTTTGAAGTGCACAAAGAAAAATAAAGATTTTCAAAGATTTATACGCACTGCAAATTATTTTATCAATTTCTTTATTTTTGAGCCTTAAGAAGACTTTTTTTTGCAATCTTTTATTTTTTAATTACAAAATAATTAGTTTTACTCTCAAACATAGAATGTTTGATTGAATAATAAAGGCACAAAAATGATTCCATACACAACACCTGGGTAAAAAAAAATAATAATAATTAAATAAGCCAATAAAATGACCCAACAGACTGAACCCAGCATTTGGTTTACTTTGTGTAAAATGATGTACACATGTGATACCAGATTAGAAGCCTAATAAAAGTTATTTTATTTTACATGGAGCAAGTCGATTAGTGGAGAGCAAATATGTTGAGAGCTGAATACTAACTTTGGTATTCAGTAAGCACCTGTTTTTGGACACTTTTGCTAACAGTATTAATGTGGCTGAATTAGGCTGTTAACTGAACACGTTTTCATGATGCTGCATCCACCACTAGGTGTCAGTCTCATTTAGCCAAACCTTTGATTAACGGCGAAAGGTATGGGCTCTATTGCAGCTTTAATTGGCAAAGAACAGCCCACTAACACAGGAAGATGTTGTCTGACTGGCACAAAAAAAAAATCAAACACAGTTCACTTTGTTCAGTGGGGCAGACCAGTGTGAAACTATCTATGTTTCACTTAAGATTAATAAAAGTGTAGCACTTAATACACTGTATTGTTCTCTGCTCTGGAGAGCTCTGTAGTACTTAAATTTGTACTTGAAAAATAAACCATTGTACTATTGTAAACTGACATTCCAATACACGGTCAGAAAAAAAATGTGCAAAAATTGAGATACAACAGCTTGTTACTGTGGCAGTACCCTTAAAGCAGGAGATTAGACAACCCTACTCCTGGAGGGCTACTATCCTGCAGTGATTAGCACCAACCCTAATCAAACAGGCAAGTGTGTTAAAGCAGGATTGGGCCCTAAATTTGTAGGAGGGTAGGCATACAGATGTGGGATTAGCTACCCCTGTCTTAAAGAGACACCTTTATACCTTATATATACCTAAAATATGGATATTAGTGCCTTGGAGTAGTAATATATCTGTATGTACCCTTAATGTACTACTATGAACCTTTTAGGGGTAAATAAGGTACAAAAATATCCAGTTATGGGTACTGCTCCAGTGACAAGCTGTTGTATCAATAAAGGTACATTTTTGGCTCTTTGTGTTTTCTGAGAGTCAAAGACACTCATAGTAATGTATGTTTGGAATATGTCTATCCACTATAAAGAGCCCACAAACACTTTGGGTGATACAGTGTCCATATTTCCATGTTTAGCTGCAAATGCCACAGGTATTCTGTTGTTTGTGAAGTACTTCATGATATTCCATTTATGATGTGAGAGGACACACAACTAACAAAACTGGACCACTAACAAATCTTTTAATGATTTGGCCAATCTTTATAAATTATACTATTTCCATATTCCATTTTTGCAGTCTTGTACATTGTATACACAGCTTTGTCTCATGGTGGACATCTAAAGACTGACATACACTAGGCTCCTGGAAAACCTGTAGAAGTAGCCAATCTGATTAGGACTGACTTGCCTCATAGCAAGAGAATTCCCCCTGGATCAAGTCCCAGATGAGCTTGCAGGCCTTGGTGGAGTTTGCATGTTCTCCCAGTGTTGAAGTGGGGGGTTTTTTTCCTAAGGGATTTTCCTGGTTGTATTGGCACAGCCAGTAGTAACTCTGAAGTGGTGTAAGCCGGCCTACAGTGACATAATTTAAGTGTGATATTTATCAAAGTCAACAACTGGAGAATGGGGGATGCCGTGGTCAGAGCTGTGTTTTTGTTGGTGTGAATCTTGAACTTATTTGATGTGATAAGATCTTTAACATGGCTTATTGTGCTTAATAACTGTTTTTTTTTTTTGCTTGTTTTTTTAAAGAAAGAAAGAAAGAAAGAAAAAATGAAAAAAGAAAACAACAAAAAAAGAAAAATGAAAAGAAAAAACAAAACAAGTGCTTTCCTTCCGAAGGACTTCTTTATTTTACATATAGCAAGAGAACTCTATTTACAATAAAACAGTACATTAATATGCATGATAGGCCTATTTTATTTATTTATTAATTTCATTGTATTGACAAAAAATTTAAACATTCTGGGTGTTGTATCCCTTTTAAGAGTATTTTCTTTCTCTTTCAGTGATCATATTGTTTTCCAGATGTGAACCAAGTGTTTGGGGTTTTGGAACCATCAGGGACCATCAGTGGCTGACAGATACATTTTCCCTATAATATTCACAAAGCCAGCTGATGCAAGATTCTGCAATGACTTTTTGACATCAAAAGTGTATGGACAACACTTGCAAAGGCTCAGACACACCAAACTGACAACAAAGAACTAGCAACAACAAAAGCTGATTCACTACTTTTCTGAATAGCAAATTAGAGTGATCTCTCTCACAAACGGTCTCCACAGCTGAATCAACATGCTCAGTCAGTCAACCAAAAAGTGACCATCCTCGGTCCTTGCGCAAACCATGCAGAACACAATATCTAGGCAGACTAGGCTCATAATTTGATTATCTGATTATTACGTAATCTTGTTTACATTATTACTATTACTAACATGTTCAGTCTACTGCGTAATACAGATCTTCTTTCAGTAAAACTATAAAGTTCTCTATCAAAACATCATCAGCCTTTTTCCAGTGAAGAAATTAAGCCACTGCTGACTCCTGCTGAATCAAGCAGATCAGATCAAGCCGAGCATATCTCTAGCCGTGATATGTAAACAATCAATTATACTGAAATATATCCCTGACCGCACTGAGTCAATAATCTGATTACTTTTGTGGGACTGATCAAGATATTACATGTAGCTAGTCTGAGTAACAAAATGCTTTCTCTGCCTCCAGATTTGACTGTAATAATAATGCAAAAGCTGATACTTCAAATTAACAAATTAACAATAAAAACAAAAACCATCTCAAGCAAAGAGGGAATACACACCCATGTATATATTAGTGGTTACACCATGGTATTACAGATGATAAATTATGCAAAATTTAGAGGATAATTTAGAATATTACCATTTAAACAGCCAGTATTTATTTATGTTTTATTAATTTATGATAATTATTTTATCACTAATATGTATGATGAATATAGTGAACATGTGTTTGTTTGTGTTTGGATGCATCCTAGTACAACAACTTCTCCAAAGCACCTTACAGTATACTAACAGTAATAATATTCCATAAATCATTACTAAAGTGTGATGACATGGATCTCAGTGACTGTGCCGTTCACTAATCAACCCTACATGCACTGATGCTATAGTCGTGCCAAACATCAGTAAAATGAATTGATTCACTGTATTATCATGTCCATACATGTTACTTCCTTCTCATGCTTTTTGGCATCACAATCTGTGGTCCCTCCTTACTATGATGCAACCTAAAAAGGCGGAGCAAAAGTTTTATTTTGGGGTGCATAAATTCTCATCCTTGGAATATTCAAGCTTCATTGAACAGGGATACACAATGGAGATCAACAGATCAGCTGCATGTATGACAGCACATTTGTAAAGTTCTGGGTTACCTATATTGTAAGTTTATTTTTATTATTTTTTAAGTGATATTTTATAACTTTGTATTTTTTTTATTGAAGGTGTAGTGACAGTATTGTGTATTTTTGCCACATCCTCTGCACAAGGTAAGGAAACATTATAATTATACTTTAGACATTTACTATTACTAGTTTTATGTAGTGTCAGCAATTGTTGTAAGAGTGACAAATCATTAAAACTGACAATTGAGTGAGTCTAATACATGTTAGTGGTTTATTTAAAGCAGTTTGTTGTTGAATATTTATATATTTATACCACTGGCGTTGAGATACAAGTTAGACAAACAAACTCTGT
>NW_015654496.1:8572-11078 GCF_001515625.1 Sinocyclocheilus rhinocerous
CCACCGTTTCACCGCAAAAAAAAAAAAGTGCACCAATGCAAAGGTTTTTTTTTCTCTCTCATTACCGCATTGTTTTATTTGATGCAATCTGTTCAGCCACTTATGGTCTTTGTTCATGCTTTTATGTATTAGGCAGTTTTTGCAGTGATAGTGGGCCCCATTGGTAGTAGGCCTAAGTTTAGCATAAGTGGTTTTTAGTAGAATCCAGATAGACACACTCTCCAGAACCATGTCTAATAGCATCAGTGCAGTCCAATGACTAGTTACCACACTTATAAAAGAAGATTAAGATATTGCATACATTTTTGTATCAAAAGGGCATAAGGGGAGAGTATACAAATGAACTTTCCCATTGTTTTAGCTTAAAGGTAGCCTATAGTTCACCAAAAATGACAATCCTCTCATAATTTACTTACCGTTGTCAAAAACAAACCTGTATGACATACTTCTGTGGAAAACAAAAGAAGATATTTTGAAGAACTGTTCGAATTGTTTATTCATTCAATGACTTCCATTGTATGGATGAAAAAAAAACTCACTGTGACATTTTTTCAAAATATCTTCTTATGTGTTCCACAGAAAACAAAAAGTCATACATTTGTTAAACAACATGAGAGTGAGTGAATTATGACCCTTTAAAGTCAACATGAAATGTGGTTCATAACCCCCTTTTCTTACTAAAAATGTGGGGAGATGTTTGTTTTTTGCGTGTCAGGAATTGTGAAAAGTGGGTGTTACATTGGCTACCAGAATGGAGCCAGATGGAAAGTGAGGGTTTAAAAACAATAAATCATGTGCCCCTTCTCATCCTTTTATGTCAAGTCATTATGATGACATCAGTAAAAAGAAAGTGATTTCATCAGATCAAGGGCAGATCAAGTTGTTGCATTTTGATTCAAGATTTCAAATAGTTTGCACTGATGAACCGTTCACAATAAGACCAGGAACTCGAATTAGGAATGTAATATTAATGTTGACTTAAATGGGTCATGAGCTGAGAAATCAAATTTCCCTCGATCTTTTGACACATGTACTATAAAAAATCCTGTAAATTTCAGGAAATATTAGACAGACGCAAACACAGGATTACTCCATACAGATGACATTACAAGACACTGTGTAGTGAAAAATAAGTTGTTAAAAATAGTCTTTGAATTGCCTTCCTTGTGATCCTTAACATCTAGATCGGACGCGAGCGCTGCTGCGTCATGTCCCGAATCAATTTCTATTTCAGGTCAGAAGTGGCGCGAATGCTTGTATGTTGAAAATAGAGCGGGACGTCAGTTTACTGTCTGAGATTTGTTGTGTCAATCCGTGCCGCATCCAGAACAGACAGTATCGCCGATTTTAACGGGTTCTGTGGTCTAGTCGCTTTCCGCAGCTCGCGTCCGGTGTAAACACGGGGTAAAATTAGCAATCACGTTAGTGAAACACCGAATGTTTGCTTTACTTTGCTACAGAGTCATTTTTAAACAAGACAGTGTGATGCAAGCTTTTCAGAGAGACTGAAAGAAAGTCTGACTAGTGATCCAACAGTACCGATACAGAAGTCACATAGATTGAAATATATTAATTATAAACACATTTTCATATATTTAAATATCTTACATTTAAATAGAAGAAAATATATTTTATGAAATATATGTAAATATATTTTGAAATATATTTAAAATATATATTTAAATATTTGATTTTGGCCACTGTTTAATATTTTTCACATATATTAAACATATGTAAATATATTTTTATCTGAAATATTTACCGATTAATTAAGAATTAATTAATTATGATTAAATTAAATCTACATATATGTAAATGTTTTCATTTTATATCGATTATAATTTGCCCCTTCATAATAAATGAAACAGAAATTGGACACTGAAAAAATGTAAAAATCTCCAGACAATGCAACTTAAAAACAGTGACAATATCAATTGAATTGGCATTAATATAAAGAGTACATTTATCAACACCAGTTCAGCATGAACCAACAAAAATTATGAATGCTCATGATGTTTCTGGCACATAAATAAAAGATTATCCTTCTGTAAGCATCCAGGGTCAAAACATTATGCACAAATATGCAAGTCTTAGTAGGCATTCAACACATTGCATTTAAATATTTAAGAGCCATCATTAACCATGCACAATTCATCAACTAATCACATGCTCCCACAATAATACATCAGCTAATCATGCCCTTAACCAACCCACTTCAAATAAGAAATTGAAAATCATATGCAAAATCTTTTTTTTTTGGACAATTCACCATTTAAAAAGGGGGGAAAAAAGCAATATCATGCCTGGGCTTCTTTCATTGCAGGTTACATTTTTATGCCAGTAGGTGGCAGCCAGAGACTGTCTTAATCAGTTAGTTAGCCACTGAAAGAATACTATGACAAAGATATCACTTTATGGATATACAGCAAATGTGCAGGGAATTGTGCTTCACACTGGTGCACTTATGAATAGATGTATTATAGCAAACCAAGTTTAATGAATCTCA
>NW_015654496.1:11851-14274 GCF_001515625.1 Sinocyclocheilus rhinocerous
TGCCTGGGCTTCTTTCATTGCAGGTTACATTGTTATGCCAGTAGGTGGTAGCCAGAGACTGTCTTAATCAGTTAGTTAACCACTGAAAGAATACTATGACAAAGATATCACTTTATGGATATACAGCAAATGTGCAGGGAATTGTGCTTCACACTGGTGCACTTATGAATAGATGTATTATAGCAAACCAAGTTTAATGAATCTCACACCTAACATACAGCATTATGGTCAGTTTACACTGCCACAAAAACTATTTAAAAAAACATGCTTATTTTGTTTTGTTTGGACAGTGTGTTCACCCTGTTGGAGTATGGCGGTGTGAATGGGCTTTTAGGTGCTTTGGAAAAAAAACAGTAAAAAAATATATATATTTTTAATGTTTAAGCAATTAACATTAAATTCTTAAATCTTAAGTAATTCTTACTTTTTCCTATTCTTGCAATATTCAAGTGTTCATGTCCCTGAGTAATATCTGCATGCACCTAAGTCTGAAGAGAACACATAATATGCTAGTAGACAGCAATCCATATGAGAGAGAGGTCTTGTGTGGAGGGTGGATCTGGTACTGACTTCTGTACATGTTATCACAACATCTCTTGATTATCTGTCTTCACGAACTGCCCTGAAATACAATTCAAACATTAACAATGATTGTTATAAATGTAACTTGAGGCTTTTACATTCACAATGCTCATTTTGGCCTCTACAGCACATTTTGGTGGTGAAGTGTGCAGGAAATTCTGCCAGACTGAAATTTAATCTTTGGTGAACAGTCTTCAAGAGTGCAAATAAAACTTTAAGTTTTAAGTACCTTTCAGACTCGCGTGAGGTTTCCACAAGCAACAAAGTCTACTTGAACAAACACTTCACTGCGTTTAAAGTTTAGAAAATACCTAATATTGAAACAACTAAATGGATTTATATAATTTTACCTCAGACTGTAAACCAGACCGCTTCACGTGCTAATTAACTAACAGGAAATTATAAAATTAAACATTGGGAACTTAATAACTTTACAATACAAAACATTATAAGTCTATAGTTACATTTAATGTTAGATCGGCAAATTGACTAATAAAAAAATTCACCTTCACCTTCCATCCAGCTTGGCAGATCATAACCTTTACAGACTGTTAAAGGGGTCATATGATGCTGCTAAAAAGAACATTATTTTGTGTATTTGATGTAATGAAAAAAATTTAAATAGCATCATATGACCCCTTTAAAGTTTGAAGTGAGGCACATTCACAGTACTCTGGTTCTGTCTTATTGTTATTAATTTTTATTTCAAGGGTTTTTTATTATCATCTGTGTCTCATTTCGAATTATGTTGGACCCCTCTGTAGGTTGTTGTGTATAAAGTGTCCTCACTGCAGAGTTAAACAAAATGACCTTGTAGGACATACAGGCAATATTTGATATTTTTTTTATTTTTTTTTTTAATATTAGATAAACTTTTGAATGTTACTACTTACTAGTCAGATGGTTCATAGCGCCTTGGAGATGTTCTTTAACAGGAGATCCGCTCCAGCTCTGCAGCATGGCCATCAGCATGGAAGAATATAGGAACAATTTGTCATGGACCCAACTATATATAGTATACAATGTCAGGTGTATTAGAAATAAACAAACTAGAGCATAGGTGAAATGCAGAAAAGAGAAATAGTAATATGGAAAACAAACAAAAAAAATCTTTATTAGAAATAAACAAACTAGAGCATAGGTGAAATGCAGAAAAGAGAAATAGTAATATGGAAAACAAACAAAAAAATCTTAAGATACCAGAATTCACATTTTTAGATTTTACAGATGCATGATGATATATTGTGAAAAATGCATATAAAGTTATTTAATACGCTTTCTCACATTACCTATGTTTCCAATACCTCTGTCAGCAGCTCCCATTAGAAATTTTTCTTGGAACCTCCCCTCTGTTTTAGAGGTTTTTTCTGACGCTCCTGAAATCACAGTACAATTTTTATCAATATTTGTTTACAATAAAAAAAAACCTGTTTGAAACACAGTGGTTTGATATAGTTTCAGCCCATTGTAGCCTGCATGTAAGTGACGTCACCGATTGGCTCTACAGTGCAGACTTTTAGGTTAAATTAATTAGCTTACTTCCATTTATCTATTGACAAATTACCAGCAAAACATTTACAAAGCTATCAAAACCGCTCATCTACACATAAGATGTGATTAAAAGCCCAAACTTTCAAATCTATAGTTAGCCTACCTCTTATAGTTAGCCTGTATAGTTAGTTAACGGTTGTGTTGCTAACGGTTGTGTTGATAACGTTTTTTTTTCGAAGACACTAAACCATTTCTGTAAAGTAAATATTGAACAGAAACGTGTCAGTTACATGTAAGAAAGTGTCAGGAACAGTTGTATGTATTATTTGTGTAATTTTAGGGACTAAACT
>NW_015654496.1:14421-23590 GCF_001515625.1 Sinocyclocheilus rhinocerous
CACTTAAACAAAACTTTAATAAAATAAACAAACACAAAATGAAAGTAAAGCGGCAGCTCCTCGCGGACGACTGCCGCACACAAAACACAAAATAAAGTCCAGGCCTGGTACATCCCTTACCAAAAAGTAGTATACTTCAAGTTTATTTTAGTATTTGTTTGTTTGTTTGTTTATACTTAAGTATAAGTATACTTAAGTAAAGTTCAAGTATATTTTTAAGTATACTTTATGTAGTAAGTATACAAATATCAGTGTACTAGTAGTATACTTGTAAGTGTACTATTTCAGTACTCCTTTGGACGAAATTGGCCCACTTTCTAGTATATAAAAGTATACTTTTAAGTATACTTTAAGTATAACAGTAGTAAACGTTGAGTACACAACTAGTGTGCAGACTTTTAGGTTAAATTAATTAGCTTACTTCCATTTATCTATTGACAAATTACCAGCAAAACATTTACAAAGCTATCAAAACCGCTCATCTACACATAAGATGTGATTAAAAGCCCAAACTTTCAAATCTATAGTTAGCCTACCTCTTATAGTTAGCCTGTATTGTTAACAGTTGTGATGCTAACAGGTCTTTTTCCGAAGCTAAACCATTTCTGTAAAGTAAATATTGAACAGAAACGTGTCAGTTACATGTAAGAAAGTGTCAGGCAGAGTTGTATGTATTATTTATGTGATTTTAGTGACTAAACTTACCTGAAAGCAGTGAAAACAACACTGAGAGATGGAGTTTCGCTACTTGTCAGCTGAGTTGACGCCCCGTTTCCATGGTAACTCCCTCCGCTCCAGTTTAATGCGACTGGAATGTTCAACACGCGCGCCCATTAAAACATCTCAAAGTTACCAGCGTTTACGTAAATAGTACATAAAAGTCAGATAAAATATCCTGAAACTTGATCACGTATTGTTTAAGTGGATAGTAGGCCTACATCAAACTGTAAATTCAATGAGAATTTGAAAGCAGTATTGCAAAACATTGTTTGAAGTCAGTTTATACACAGATAGCTAGATAGATAGCTAGATGGATGGATGGATATATAGATAGATAGATAGATAGATAGAATAGTTTTAAACCGTAAACCTATAGTGTAGTTAAAAGTTAGGCTGCATTGCAAAAACACAATGATTAGAAATACATCATATGAGGTATGAATATAATTTCACATAAACACATAGCCTAATTAAACAGGCAACATGAGCTTTATGTTCTATGCATTTTTAAAATATAGGCTATTTTCAAAATATATTTCAATATATTTAACAGTGTTTCACATATATGTGAATATAGTACCTTTCTGTAGGCCTATGGGTAATGTCGCAACACAAGTGTGAGTAAACATGTTACCCCTGTTGCATTGTCTGTTCCAGACTGTTTGATATATACTGAGTATTTATACTTTTTTAACCCAAATGACCCATGTTGTTTTCAGAGAACGTCACAACAACGTCCATCGATTATTTTAATAAGCGAAACTTTTAGCCAATCATAGTGGGCATTTACTTGCAAGTTGCAAGTCTTGAATGCACCCCGCCTATAAAAACACCATTCTGCAAAGAGGCTCAAAAACAGAATATAAAATATTTAAAATAGCCTTTTACTTCTAAAATATGATTTATTATTTTTTTTATGTAAAATCACAATAACATTATAAGTGAACCTCAAAGATCATTATAAAATAAAAAAAATTAAAGATGGAGTTCATGACCCCTTTAAAACCTTACTATCATTTTTGTCCACAGGAGACTAGTTACCACTTTTCATAATGAATCATCTCTTTGTTCCTCAGCATTTTGCCATCATGACAAAGGGAGCCAGTGAGTGACCTTACACAGAGCCTTAACTCTGAGCCTCTCAACACCGTTATAAGAGTTTTGGGATTTTTATTATTATTACATATGCATTTTATCATAGATCTATTAAATGTAAATTAACAGAATGATTTGGTAAGAGTAAAATATGAGTGATCTGTCTTTATAATGTCAGCAGCAATGCAGGTTTCAGTGGACAGATGGAAGGCAGCCATCATCTGCACTGTTGTGGAAATGTGTCTTACAAGATCTCAGAAAGCTCCTGCTGTAATGGTAGGAAAAACTCTTGCAGTTGTTAGTTTGTGGTAGCTGAGTCACTGAGAGTAGAGGATGTGATTCACACTGAGTTTAGGACATCCCTTACCAAAAAGTAGTATACTTCAAGTTTATTTTAGTATTTGTTTGTTTGTTTGTTTATACTTAAGTATAAGTATACTTAAGTAAAGTTCAAGTATATTTTTAAGTATACTTTATGTAGTAAGTATACAAATATCAGTGTACTAGTAGTATACTTGTAAGTGTACTATTTCAATACTCCTTGGGACTAAATTGGCCCACTTTCTAGTATATAAAAGTATACTTTTAAGTATACTTTAAGTATAACAGTAGTAAACTTTAAGTACACAACTAGTTTACAACATATACTACTATGTCCCTATTTAGGTATTAATTTGTATATATTTTGTTACATGAATATCTGAACATACAAAACATCAAAAGAACAGGGTATCTGCTTGTAAACAAAAACATTTTTTTCTAGCTTCATGCATTCTTTTTTTAAACACTTGAATGTGGATAAGTTTCATAAATAAAAAATAAAGAAATAAACAACATTTTGAACAAAAAGCTGAAAAAAGACTATGAATTGGATTCAGAATGATAATCAAAACGTAGATAAAGTCGATCAACACCCCAAAGCTTGACAGTTATTATTGCCTCTTCATTGGTCGACATTTTATTCCATAATGTTACATAGTTTTGATACTGTTTTATGTCTGATGATCGTGTTAGAATACATGTGGAAGCATCTGTTGTTTCGGTTTCTTCTTCACTTGTGTTTTTTGGTAATTCTGTACAGAAGATGTGTACTAGCGCCCTCTACAGTATAACAATGAAAACGCGGATTCTAGGAGCACAATTATAGCAAAAATATATTTAGACTTTTTCTGAGTATAAGTCAAGTATACTTAAATGTAATTTTAAGTATATTTCTGAGAAGTACATAAAGCCCATTTCTGAGAAGTACATAAAAAGTAGACTAAAAGTATACTTTCCTATTTTTAGTTTAAAAGAAGTATACTAATAGCACACTTGAATAAAATTCTTTTTCGTAAGGGATACACAATGATTGAACACTTTATATTTCAATGTGCTGCAGGAAATGTAACTCTGGGATTAAGCCAGCTGGTGGCTGACTGCTGTGATTCTGTAGCTTACAATCCCCTTAACGAGATTTGCTGTGATGGCAGGATTCTGACTCGAAGCAGCACTCACATGAAATGCTGTGGCAAAGGTAGCCGATGCACTTGACACATTTTTGCTTGAGATTGATTTATTGATCTTTATACTATTTGATTAAGAATGACTTCTTTTATGATGAGTTTTCTCTTACACTCATTTACAGTCATGTACCTGACAACGACTCATTTGTGTTGTGGTGGTGACGAAATATTTGAATGGAAGGAAAATCATTCTTGTTGTGGCAATAAAACGTATGACATGACAACCCAATACTGCTGTACTAACCTTACACTAAACGTAAAGCCTAAAAATGAAACTTGCTGTCCAAAAGCAACAGGTGTGTGTATACAGATCTTACAGTGATTATTAGATAAATAATTAAATAAATGTGATGCAAGTGACTAAACAGTGGAACAAAGAAATATTGTACTCTGTAATCTTTCATGTGTTTTTAGTTAAACAGTAAAATATTTGCCATTTGTTTTAGTAGGTTATAATGTGAATCTTATTCTCACAGATTCTGATAAAAAAACAAAATGCCAGCAAGGCTCTCTTCCCACCTGGTGAGTCACACAGACCTAATGCTATACCTCCAAGAGACAACATAAGTAAAAGCTTTATCTACTCTTAGCTTTTCTTGAATGCAAAAATACCAGAATACTGATCATTATAAAATGTGTCCTTCTTTTGTAATTGAATGAATGATAATCAGATTTTGTTGTTGCAAAAATTGTTGATGTCGACAGCAGTGAAAAATGTACTCTCAGTTCCCTGAGATACAGGAACGAGTACTGCGTCGCTAGACGCTATGGGAAAAAGTAATTTTTTCTCCGATACTGAAGCCTTTTTTAATAATGCAGTGTAACTGCATGGCCATTGGTTCATGCAATGAAAATAAAAACAAACCAATGGTGAGTCAGCAGAGCTGCACAAGCCCGAAGCCACAAAGTTAGTGGCCGAGTACATTCCCTTTCGATACTACACTCGAGGTATGAATATAATTTCACATAAACACATAGCCTAATTAAACAGGCAACATGAGCTTTATGTTCTATGCATTTTTAAAATATAGGCTATTTTCAAAATATATTTCAATATATTTAACAGTGTTTCACATATATGTGAATATAGTACCTTTCTGTAGGCCTATGGGTAATGTCGCAACACAAGTGTGAGTAAACATGTTACCCCTGTTGCATTGTCTGTTCCAGACTGTTTGATATATACTGAGTATTTATACTTTTTTAACCCAAATGACCCATGTTGTTTTCAGAGAACGTCACAACAACGTCCATCGATTATTTTAATAAGCGAAACTTTTAGCCAATCATAGTGGGCATTTACTTGCAAGTTGCAAGTCTTGAATGCACCCCGCCTATAAAAACACCATTCTGCAAAGAGGCTCAAAAACAGAATATAAAATATTTAAAATAGCCTTTTACTTCTAAAATATGATTTATTATTTTTTTTATGTAAAATCACAATAACATTATAAGTGAACCTCAAAGATCATTATAAAATAAAAAAAATTAAAGATGGAGTTCATGACCCCTTTAAAACCTTACTATCATTTTTGTCCACAGGAGACTAGTTACCACTTTTCATAATGAATCATCTCTTTGTTCCTCAGCATTTTGCCATCATGACAAAGGGAGCCAGTGAGTGACCTTACACAGAGCCTTAACTCTGAGCCTCTCAACACCGTTATAAGAGTTTTGGGATTTTTATTATTATTACATATGCATTTTATCATAGATCTATTAAATGTAAATTAACAGAATGATTTGGTAAGAGTAAAATATGAGTGATCTGTCTTTATAATGTCAGCAGCAATGCAGGTTTCAGTGGACAGATGGAAGGCAGCCATCATCTGCACTGTTGTGGAAATGTGTCTTACAAGATCTCAGAAAGCTCCTGCTGTAATGGTAGGAAAAACTCTTGCAGTTGTTAGTTTGTGGTAGCTGAGTCACTGAGAGTAGAGGATGTGATTCACACTGAGTTTAGGACATCCCTTACCAAAAAGTAGTATACTTCAAGTTTATTTTAGTATTTGTTTGTTTGTTTGTTTATACTTAAGTATAAGTATACTTAAGTAAAGTTCAAGTATATTTTTAAGTATACTTTATGTAGTAAGTATACAAATATAACTGCATGGCCATTGGTTCATGCAATGAAAATAAAAACAAACCAATGGTGAGTCAGCAGAGCTGCACAAGCCCGAAGCCACAAAGTTAGTGGCCGAGTACATTCCCTTTCGATACTACACTCCTACTGTGTCGCTAGTCACTATGGGAACCAGTACAATCACACCGTGCTATGAAGAGGAATGATTACATTTACATTACATTACGTTTAGTCATTTAGCAGACACTTTTATCCAAAGCGACTTACAAATGAGGACAATGGAAGCAATCAAAATCAACAAATGAGCAATGATATACAAGTGCTATAACAATTCTCAGTTAGCTTAACGCAGTGCACGTAGCAAGGGTTTTTTAAATAATATAATAAATAAAAAGAAAACAGATAGAATAGAAAAAGAATAGAGCAAGCAAATGTTAGAGGCCCCTTTTTTTTGCTTTTTGTTAATTGTATATTAAATAAAGAGAAAACAAATAGATAGAATACAAAAAGAATAGAGAAGCTAGTGTTTTTTAAGAATAGAATTAGAATAGAGAGTGCTAGAGTTAGAGGGTCAAATAAAGATATAAATCTATAAATAAAATCTATATATAAATTATATTATAAATATAAATAAATATATATTATAAATAAATATATAAGAAACATAAATAAAAAAAATCAGATATCACATTCACGATCCAAGCTCATGAGCTGATATTCGGAAAACAGCACTATTGCTTGCGTGATATTGCTGAACTATATCAGATGTTATGAATATAAAAAAAACAAATACTCATACAGGGATATTTTTGCCCTCATAACTTGAATTATAGGGGCATTCTAACTGCATTCCAAAAGGTTTATCATGCAGTAAATGCTTTTGGACTGTCAAGACGTGGTTTTGTTCATTTTTTTTTCTTTGTTGGCAAAGTGAGTGACATGCACAGTGTCAACAATTATGATATTATCACAGTCCTAGCCCAAAATCTTTTCTGTGCGTGAATTTACCTTTAAAATTAACTTACAGTATATAGATTACCTAGGTTATATTTCTACTCTGTAAAGCATAATCATTTTATAATTATTTCAATCAATATAATAGGTACTTAATAGATCATTAGAGCATCAGTGTTGCTATTCATCATTAAAAACTGCTTGAGTGAACAACTCGGAGGTGTAGTCTCCCACTTTGTTGTTTTTAAGATTTATGTTTGCCGTTTTTGCTTTTATTTCGATAGGACAGTATAAGTGAATTGGGGAAAGGGGTGTGGGATTGTAAGGGTCCACCAGCCCAGACTTGAACTCAGGACACCCGTAATGCAATGGCGTTATATATCAATGGACTGCCCACGAGCCTATCTGGACAGACAGTCACCCATGTTATGAATATGCATGAGGTGCAATTATCATAATGAGGTTGTGTTGAATAGAGAGCTCTACAATGCAATTCTTACTAGTAAAAATTGCTATTGTACACTGTAAAAAAAGTCCGTAAAAATACAGTACAATATACCGTAATACTTTGAAGGAATTTTCCGTATTTGGTTTTAACAGGTGTTTTCCGTATTTTTTAATTATGCTTTGCATTGTGGGAAAGAGCTTGAACAAGGAGTTGTGAAGCATGTTCCGAAAGAAAGGGCCTGATCTTCTTGATGTTGAATAAAGCAAATCTGTTTAGTATGTGAACATTCCTTAACTACCCTTAAGCACCCGAGGGTCTCAGAGGGACAAGTATAATAGGGCAAGCCCTTCATGTGGCAACAGGCTAAACTCACAGAGGTCATGCCCAGCCTGGGTAATCGTTCCAAGTAAGACTCGTACAACTTCGGTACTAGGGAGGGCCGAGAGCATACAAGAAGTAGCAGTTCTAGCAAGTTTGAGCATGTTACGGCCAAACCATACACAGAGCTGATCCCGCCTTCTGGCGAGTGTGTGCCGATTATGAAGAAAGAACCCTGACCTGTAAGGCAGGAGTGTACAGGTTGTAAAACCTAGCAAATGTGGACGGCGAGGCCCAACCAGCCGCCGCACAGATTTCTGTGATAGACCAAGCACAAGAAGAGGCCACGCCACTGGTGGAGTGGGCTCATACTCCAATGGGACATTGCAGGCCCAAGGAAGATTATGCTAGCATAATAACATCAGCTATCCACCGGGAACGTCTCTGCTTCGTGACCGGATGACCCTTGGTGTGGCCACCGAAGCAAATAAAGAACTGCTCTGACTGCCTAAACAGGGCAGAGCACTCAATGTAAATTCTCAGCTCCCTGACTGGGTAGAGTAAATACAGATCCTGGTACTCCTCCGACGGAGGAAGCGCAGAGAGTGTAATGACCTGTGCTCTGAATGGACTAGAGATCACCTTAGTTACATAACCCTGCCTTGGCTTCAGGATGAACTTAGAGTCGCTGGGTCCGAACTCAAGGCAGGAAGGGCTCACAGAGAGCGCCTGCAAGTCTCCCACTCGCTTGACTGATGCTAAAGCCAGTAGCAGAGCGGTTTTCAGCGATAGGAGCCGAAGGTCGGATGACTGTAGCGGCTCAAAGGGAGGGCTCAGAACAGTGGGCATATCCCATGTAGGGACGGTAAAGGGGGAAGGTGGGTTCAGCCTCCTGGACCCCTTCAGAAAGTGGACAACTAAGTTGTTCCTGCCCATTGATTGACCAGCTATAGAAGTGTGAAAAGCTGCTACAGCCGCTACATAGACCTTGAGAGTGGAAGAGGAGTGAGCCTTATCCAACATCTCTTGGAGGAAGGACAATTTCAACAATATATCACAAGAAATTGGGTCTTTGCCACGGGCTGCACACCAGGTGGAGAAGACGGACCATTTAAGGGCATAGTGCCGTCTCGCAGATGGGGCTCAAGCCTGAGTAATTGTATTTAAAATGCTCTCGGGGAGGTCTGCAGGCTCCCATCGAAAGGCCAGAGGTGCAGAGCCCACAGCTGCCATAACGTCCTGTTCGCCTGAGAAACAGGGACAGACTGGGAGTAAAAAACGGCCCTGGATTTTCTCCAAAATAGGCCCACCACAACTACAAACGGTAGCTACTATCTCACAATATTATAGCAATCCTATCGCATTTATGGCATATAACATCACAAAACCCATGGTGACCCTGCTGACAAAAAAACAATAGAAACCATCACAGAAATTTGAATGATTTCCACTACAAATGCCATTACAAACATTACAAACTATCAACTTTTAACCATTAAAACCATTAAATAATGGTTTTCTGTAGTGTGATTTGGGACATATTACATTAGGATTTAATTAGAATTAGGGTTTATTACATATTACATTAGGATTACATTTGGTTTTAACAAAAGCCATGAACAGAAGGTGACTAATTACCAGTAGAGACCAACGGGCACCATTACAGTTTCCATTAAAACAATAAAATTTTCATTATAACCAGTAAAACCATTACAAATTATGTGATGGTTTCTATTTTTTTTTTCAACAGACGATTGAAATAAATGTATTATTGTATGAACTAAAATACTTGAAATCTACATAAAAAGAGCAGAAACCAAAATGTATATGACAATGATAAACATAAACCTAGAATCTAGAAACCTGAAACAACAGAATTCTTCAGTTTGAGTATTCATATCCGTGTGTGTGTGCGTCATGTTAATCAGACTAATCACCTTATAGGCTACTTCATTTACTCAATTTTCTAACTCAATAGCTCTCAAATGTAACCCGTTGTAGAATCGCTGCTGTCTCTTTATGAATGAATGGAATATTCATGCCAGA
>NW_015654496.1:25165-32429 GCF_001515625.1 Sinocyclocheilus rhinocerous
GGAGTGATAAATAGCAGTGGACGCTCGGACCTGGGATTTTACTATAGTGCTATAGGCTATATGCTGTGTATAGTGAGAGAGGCGGGCAAAAGTAACCTGATGTAACTGTTCACTTTTTTTTTTCCTTTTAGCTTCTCCCAACCGCCTTTATCTTCACGTCTTTTGCTTGCCATCACGAGCCCACTCTCCTTCGCGTCAGTTTCGGATTCTTATAAGCAAAAATAGATCGCATTAGCCACCCTTTTGTCGGCTGTCAATGTCACTTAATCTGACACTTTTTTTTTGATGATGAATCAGCCAGGCCGACAGCCGTCGGATGGACGGCCGTTCTGGACTTCTCTCAATGCTGGTTCCTCCAGAGCGGGACCACTAGGAGAACCTTGTGTCCTTGCTCCCTGATTCGCCTGATTACCTGAGGGATCAGAGCGATCGTGGGAAAAGCATAAAGGAGGAGGTTTGGCCAGTCGTTGAAAAAAAAATTGGGCAATGAGAGTTGTCTTCTTAGACGAAGAGGTCGACCTCTGCATTCCAAAAGATCTGTAAACTGTTTGCAGATGGAGCATCCACTCTTCTGAAGGGATGTTGCTCCAGGACAGCATGTCTGCTCCTTGGTTCAACCTGCCCGGCACATGCGTTGAGCTCGTTCCAAGAGGCGCTCCACCAGAATGAAGAGGCGCCTCGAGGAGAGCCCTCCCTGGCGATTTACATAGGACACCACCGTCATGCTGTCCGAGTAGACTAGAACGTGGTGGCCATTTAGGTCTGGCAAAAAGGCCTCGAAACACTGCCAGCATTTCCAGGCAGTTGATGTGTAGCCGGCCTTTCTCTTTCGACCACGAGCCAAAATCCGGTTTGCCATCGCTTAGAGCTCACCAGCCCTTGTTGGACGCATCTGTCGAGACAACCTTCCTTCTGCAGACCATTCCCAGGGCCACGGCCTGATCCATCCACTTAGTGTCTTTCCAAAGGGCCAGAGCTGCCGCACAGGCCTGGTCCACCTTGATATACAGGCGTCCGTGACGCCAAGCGTGGAACGGAACTAGTGGTTTCAGCCAGTACTGAAGGGGCCGCATACGAAGCAGGCCCAGCTGTAGCACTGAAGATGCAGAGACCATGAGGCCCAGCATCTTCTGAAACGTCTTGAGGGGGCGAGAGGCTCCAACTTTGAAGGAGTCAAACCTTGAACGGCCGTTTCATGAGTGCGTGGTTCAGGTGCCTGAGATTGAGGATGGGCCGTATGCCGCCATCCTTTTTGGGGACGAGGAAGTAAAGGCTGTAGAAGCCTGACTCACTCTGAGCTGGGGGAACCATCCCTACGGCTCCTTTTGCCAGTAAATTCATTACCTCGGAACGCAAGACGTGTGCGTCTTTGCTCTGTACCATGGTGGGAACCACGCCGCTGAAACGTGGGGGTCTTTGAGTGAATTGAAGTGAGTTACCTCGTTTTATTATTCTCACACTCCAGTCTGACACTCCAGGGATGGCCTGCCAGGCCTCGGCCTATGTGACAAGGGGTTGGATTGGTTCGAGTAGTGAGTCACCTTGAGGGGACTCAACACTCATGATAAGCGGAAATGACGATAAGAGGAAATTTGCTCTCTTTTCGAGTATGTTTGTTTTTTATTTTGCTCGCTATCGCAGCAAGGTTATTTGGGCGCTTGAATAGGCCCAGCATCCACAACAAACACATTTCCTTCAACACCCGGAACTGAACGCGGTGTTCGGAGGTAGAACCGCGGCTGCTTGGGGGGGTGGTCAGGCTGCAGCGGGACTTAACCCCCTCCTCTTCCTGTCCCGCAGATCAGGACAATGCCGGAGGCGCCGGGTCCAGCGTTAACTTGGGCCGGGGTCCCTGGCGCTTGGGAAATGGGTAGCTTCTAGCCGAGCGGGAGCGCTGTCGAGGCTCATGCTTGGAAGATGGCTGGGCCACTGGAGGTGCAGGCTTTGCGGGCTGCTGAGTCGGCGCAGACTTGGGGCAACTGGAAGCAGCTGCAGAGCTGGGGCGCTTGGGTAAGAAGTGTTGCATCGCTTGGGACGACTTCCGTGCAGTGGTGAAGTGCTCTGCGAAACCTTTGAGCCTCTTTAAAATTTGCTCTTTTAAATATTGCCGGATGGCGGCAGGGGATCGTAGAAGCCGCAGCTGCTACAGATGCTGAAGGTGGCTTGTGAGAGTGGTGAATCAGCCAAGCAAAGATGTCTTGATCCGCTGCAAGGCTTGTCAACGGCGAAGGCTTCGACTCTCGTAGAGTGAAGATCGTGGTTGTTGCTCATGGAGAAGAAATCTGAGGATCCTATGCCAGAATGCCTGCTTATATAGCCAGATGGCCCCGCCCGTATTGGTGGGCTTCGTGGCCATAGGCTTGTGCGGCTTCACTGACTCCCCCTTGGTTTGTTTTATTTTCACTGCACAAACCAATGGCCATGCAGTTATACTGCGTTATTAAAAAAGGCTTCAGTATCGGAGAAAAAAGGTCTTCTTCCCATTTCATCTAGCGACACAGTACGAGTGTAGTATCGAAAGGGAACCTGAATGTCACGATCACCAGCTGGAATGCCCTTGATAGCCACTAGAGGGCAATCCATCCCATACCATTGCCAGTCTGTCATGTTCCCCACAATCTTTTGTGCAGACTCATCAGCACTCATTGTTTTCACCTATGTCTCATTAACCCTATTTGCTTGCCTTATAAAAGTCTGGTTCAGTCAGTCATTAAATTGTGAAGTCTTGTATTTGTCATTACTGAATTTCCAAGCCTTGTATCCTGGTTTTTGTTCTCTGCCTGTTATTCTGGATTACTCTGTTAGCCTCATCCCTGAACTTAATTCTTGGTTTGGAATTGTCTGCTTGCTAATGACCTTTGCTTATTTTTGGACTACGATTGTGAATTACCCCTTCAATAAATACTCTCTCTCTCTCTCTCTTTATATATATATATATATATATATACATATATATATATATATATACATACAGTGGAGGTCTATTTAATGATAATTTGGAGATAATAATAATATAATTTTCTGTTTCTTTGTTTTTATGTGTGACTGGAAATTTCAAGCACACTCCCCAAAGTCTCAGGTAAAGCACTTGGCATCCTCATTGTATACTAAAATTTCTCTCTTTTGATTGGATAGTGATCTGGTTAGTTTCAGTATCCTTTGATAGTCTTTTCAGTTCATACATGCCTAACCTGACATTTTTCAGGTGTCCAACTTAAATCGTTCTCGTCATTATTGGAAATTATGGTGATAGTATGGTTATTATAGTAAACATCTCACACTCTTATTAATTCTGTTCTAGAATTGAAGTGTGGGTCCGAACCTTACAATCCCCAGAAAGAAATCTGTTGCTCAGGGAATCTGCATAAGAAGGCATCAGCACTTACTAAGGTATTGCTTTTTGACCTAAAGATTTGCTCTGCAGGAATAGAAATTCCAATAAATTGGAGATTTCTCTGAACACTATGATTTTCAGTAAAATGTGCTTATGAAGTATTTTGAGAAATTGCAGTATACAGTATTCAAAAACTCTGCATACATTAACCTACTATGTTTACCTGTGTCCTTCAGTGCTGTAGCAAAGATGTTTACACTCTGTCAGATGACAATGTGCTGTGCTGTAATGGAATCATTCATCTCAATGTGCCTGAGCAGTCAGAGTGTGTTGGAGGTGTTATATATACTCCACCAAACACTATTTGCCAAATGTCTGCTCGTCCCCGTCTTGGTGAGCACTGCTGTGGAGGACAAACCTTCAATCCTCGCACACATATTTGCTGTAACGGACACAGGTAGGCCCACAAATACAAAACTTTGATTTGCGTGTGTGTGCACTTGGATGGGATAAATGCAGAGCAAAAATTCAGAGTATAGGACACCATACTTGCAGGGCCGGATTAACGTAAGGGCTAGTCAGGGCTGAAGCCCCAGGGCCCAAAGAATGGAGAGGACCTGTGATTGGCTGTGGTGGAAAGGAATAGTAGACCTTGATTGATTGGCGATCGGGAGCACCCGAACTTTTCCAGGTGGACCGATTGCCGAAACCCACCACGCCCACACATTTAGCGCTGTTATTAAGCCCAAAGTATACTTTGTTTTTTTTATGCATACGTTAGCCCTCGACAGGTGCTCAACACATGCACACTAGAAAGATTCTTCCTTTCCAGTGTCTGTGCTATTATTCTCCAAAAAGTATGAGCGATATAAATGTATTTGTACTCGTTTACACTAGTGTTGTTATCTATTAATCGCCACGGCTTTACTGGAGCTCATGGGAAACAAACACCAAAAGCCAATGAAACGGCACTACTTGATTAAACCATGCAGCTTGCCGCTTTTGCCGCTCTATTGAAGTGATAACCAACGCTTTATCCATTTGAATTCGACACACGCCACTTATAACATTATATGTGAACAATAAAGGCTTTTTAGCTAGCCAGATTAAAAAGATTGACATATTATGCCCCTTTTTACAATATGTAATATAAGTCTCTGGTGTCCCCAGAATGTGTCTGTGAAGTTCCAGCTCAAAATACTCCACAGATCATTTATTATAACATTTGTTATATAACAAAATGCCTATTTTGAGTGGAAGCAGAAACACTGTTTTTCGTGCCTGTCTCTTTAAATGCAAATGAGCTGCTGCTCACTTTATTCCAGTTTAAATGGATTAAAATTAATATACAGAGTAAATCCTTTTCACTGAGCGTGTTAAAAATAAGTTTGAAAAGTTGTGGGAAGCATGTAGTGATGGGAAGTCCGTTTTTCCGCTAACCGGTTCTTTCGGACAGTGCGTTTCAATGAACCGGTTCAAAAAACGGTTATTTTACGCCCTAACGTAATGACGTCATTTGCGATGATGTAATGAAATCAAGTCTATCGTCCCGGGCCGTGATGAAAAACTATAATTACAGTACAGGTATTTAATAAATCCCTTATTCCTATTAAACACACGGACAGAAAGCTGCTGTCACAGCATGTGAGTACTAAACTCTCATTCACACACAAGTTTACGTTAAAAACACACACGAGTTACGAAAACAGTCAGTTATGTCTGTGAAGGTAAACTGCTGGGAAAGAAATTGCATGTTTATTTTAGATCTGTGTGGCAGCAGCAGTAAATAAATCAATAAATCCACTGCTCTCTTGTCTCCTCTGAGGCTGGGACTCTAAACAGTGTTCTGTGCTCGTCTGTGCAGCCAAAGACAGAACAGTTAGCATGTTTTGCTCAAATTTTCGCCATAGCATTAGAACTGGTACACCGTTGTCTCTTGCGAAATCAAAATGACTGCGCCGTGGGTGTAAATTTACAGATTAAGGGGTGGTAATATTATAATAAGATCCTCCTTCTACGTCACAGTGCAATCTGAGCAGCTCATTTTTTCACAAGCTTGCAGAGAAAGATACTTGCGGCAGGTCCACACTCGGTGTAGTTGTGTGTATTTACCTTCGGCCCGAGTTCGTTTTATCACAAACGGGCCGCTGCTAGAATGAAGGAAATCAGCCGACTGAGAGAAAGATTTGGCGGTTAAATCCTAAGGAGGTTTCGGCAGGCACAGTTTTCAAGAGGAATGCTTCAGCTGCAAAAGGTAATTAATTAAATATATTTGACGTACAATCTAGTGTTGTTTGATGTTTTAAATGTCACGAAGAGTAACGTTATAGTTTTTAGATGTTTCTGTTAGAAGGTTTGCGATGATAACATAATGTCAGAAAAACCATTCGGTTCGGAGATGGAGTGTTGATAAGTACGGCCTCTTCAGAGACGGCTCAATCTCGGCATCGGCGAGAAGATAATGGGCCAGAGCCGTGCCGACTCTACAAAACACCTCTGGCTGACAGACGGCTTTTTCTCTATGGGCCGATCTCGGCTGAAAGCAGTTATACTTGCGGCAGGTCCACACTCGGTGTAGTTGTGTGTATTTACCTTTGGCCCGAGATCGTTTTATCACAGACGGGCCGCTGCTAATGAAGGAGATCAGCTGGCTGAGAAAGAGGAGAGTTCGGTGGGCACAGTTTTTAAGAGGAATGGACCTTTTTCACATTTCCGGGTTTCTCAGCAGCGGAAGTCGTCATTTTAAATGTCACGAAGAGTAACGTTATAGTTTTTAGATGTTTCTGTTAGAAGGTTTGCGATGATAACATAATGTCAGAAAAACCATTCGGTTCGGAGATGGAGTGTTGATAAGTACGGCCTCTTCAGAGATTAGAAGAAACTTTATGTAATTTTTTTTAATAGAAAAAACTATTGAGCTGTATCCAGTGCACTATAATGTCAACTAATGAAATTATATTGAGTTATATTCCAGTTTGCTAAAAATTCAGTCATCGATTCGTCTTTTTTAACGAGTGATTGCTTTTGAATCATATCGGACTGCGCTGGTGGCGCCTAAAATATTTATACTGGTGGCTCTGTCTGATTTAATTCACTTAACCTTTAAAAAGAGTCATTTTTTTGTAAATGAAACTACACTGAGCACGCTGTTGTAGCGTTACACCCGATAAGACAATTCAATATATGCAATCTGAATTTAATAATAATATTTATTTTGTGGTAACACTGCCCGTGGGGGAGCTCTGACACGGAAAAGCACTATAGATACGTAAGAGAAAGGCGTAAAATGTAAGTGCATCTTCTTTTGTTCTTGAATGGAGGCCTAATCTGTCTACTGCACTAGAGCATTTTTAGAGTGAACGAAAACTTTTAAAGCATATATGCCATATAATGTGATTAAAATCATACTTAACATATTTTACTACTGTGGGAATTGGATTATTATGAGCAAACAAATTTAAAAGTTTAATCTAAACGCACTTTATAATCTTGACATTATTATTATTTTTTTTTTTCACAGAAATTCTGAACTGCTGCATGAACTCGTGCATGAACATTCATCAAACATATAAGGTGCGAATCTGGGTCTGGTCCTAATCCTAATGCTTAAGATTTAACAATTACCTTACAATATATAGTTATGCATATATTCCTATATTTCAAGGCTGCAATTTGGAAAAACCTTCAGGCTAATGCTGCTGAAATGAAGGTCAAGGGGACCATGAAGAGGTGACACCAACTGGCAGATCATACCGTTTTTCAGGAGGCAGGCACACTGTGAGTTCAAAGGGGTCATATGATGCTGCTAAAAAGAACATTATTTTGTGTATTTGGTGTAATGAAATGTGCTTATGTGGTTTAAAGTTTAAAAAACACATTATTTTCCACATACTGTACATTATTGTTTGTTTGCTATGCCCCGCCTTTTTG
>NW_015654496.1:32739-35470 GCF_001515625.1 Sinocyclocheilus rhinocerous
TTACGTCTTTAATTGATTTTTCCGTACATTTCTGCCATATGTACATTAACTGACAGTCACCACTGATAAGCTACCACTAAATATTGTAGAAACTTAATTTGCTGTAAAGTTGCTTTGCAATGATTTGTATCGTGAAAAGCGCTGTACATATAAACTTGACTTGACTTGATATATACATACAAATAACCATATATATATGACACAAGATAGTTATAGAAGTTCACAGAACTGACTTGGCAACAGCTGAGTAAAACTGTTTCATCTGAGCATGTGGCACTTTAAGCATTATCGTATCGAATATCGCATTATTGAATGAGTTATCGCATATCGCATTTTTCTTCAATATCGCACAGCCCTACTAAATTTAATGATCATTTGAAATTGGAGTCAGATTAAACACGGCGCTAGACTAAAATTGAGACTAAATCCTGATAAATTCAGAGGCGCAAGTAAAAGACCGAACATGCATTAAACCTTCAACCAGGCCGCTGGACTCCGCCTTTTGGGCCGGCGCGTGGATTCTTACAGTTTCTTCAAGCAGAAGAAGTTGGATGAAATATTCTGGATGATATCAATCCACAATCTGATTTGTGATGCAGCCCGGAATAATCACACCACGTTCATTTGTTTGGCCAGAGGAGAACTGGTTTCCTGACTGAGCCTGGTTTTGATATGGTTTTGGTTCTTTGCTACTGTTGCCTTTTGTCTTGCTTAGTTGAAGACACCTAATATTCAGCAATATTATTGACTTGACTGCACTGACACCATTGGATAAGAACTGAACTGACCTGAAATATGGCATCCCTGTTTGCTACATAATGTTGTTGTTTTTTAAATAATATACTGTAAACATAATTTACTTATTTTGTGCTTTAAAAAGTGTGTTAATGTTTATATTGTAGTGCATTTGTTCATTGTTAATATATATTTAGTAAAGTATATTTGATAATTTTATAATTAAAGCCTTTAATCTTTTTAAATGGTTGTATTTGTGTTTCACTGCTGAATTACATTTAGCAGTTTCTGGGCCACCAGACAAGCCCTCTGCACAGACCCTTTTTACCAGCTTCACCTGCTGGCATGATGTTTCTTCAAGTAGAAGAAGTTGGATGAAATATTCTGAATGATATCAATCCACAATCTGATTTGTGATGCAGCCCTGAATAATCACACCACGTTCATTTGTTTGGCCAGAGGAGAACTGGTTTCCTGACTGAGCCTGGTTTTGATGTGGTTTGGGTTCTTTGCTACTGTTGCCTTTTGTCTTGCTTAGTTGAAGACACCTAATATTCAGCAATATTATTGACTTGACTGCACTGACACCATTGGATAAGAACTGAACTGACCTGAAATATGGCATCCCTGTTTGCTACATAATGTTGTTGTTTTTTAAATAATATACTGTAAACATAATTTACTTATTTTGTGCTTTAAAAAGTGTGTTAATGTTTATATTGTAGTGCATTTGTTCATTGTTAATATATATTTAGTAAAGTATATTTGATAATTTTATAATTAAAGCCTTTAATCTTTTTAAATGGTTGTATTTGTGTTTCACTGCTGAATTACATTTAGCAGTTTCTGGGCCACATTTGGCCCGGGGACCAAGCCGAGTCTCAGCCAGATCTGGCTTAAAGTGTCTGGGCCAGACCTGGGCCACATAAAATAATATAAGTCACTCTACAGTATGCGGGCCAAATCTGGGCCAAGTCAATAAATAAGTCATTTTACAGGGCGTGGGCCGCATCTGGGCATGAACGAGCTGGGCAGGGCCAGTGGCCTTGCACCTCAAGCCACGAGCCCAAAATCAAGCCGCGTTTCCACTGTCAGACCAGCGCTACTGTAGAGCCCGCCCTTAAGACGCCTCTCTAAAGCAAACGTCACACAACACCAGCATTTCACCAGAAAGGGGGAAATTAATGAAAGCTATATCGTAAAACGAACTTAACAGTAACAGACATTTGGTCCTTACATAAAGACTTAAAGGTGGGGTAAGTGATTTTTCAAAAATGCTTTAGAAAACTGATTTGGGCCGACTAGCAAAACAAACTTGTAGCCAATCAGCAGTAAGGGGCGTGTCTACTCGTGATGTGGAGGAGAGTGTAGTGCATTTGTTCATTGTTAATATATATATATATATATTAATATTAAAGTATTTGGTAATTTTTTAATTAAAGCCTTTAATCTTTTTAAATGGTTGTATTTGTGTTTCACAGCTGAATTACATTTAGCAGTTTCTGGGCCACATGTGGCCCGGGGACCAAGCCGAGTCTCAGCCAGATCTGGCTTAAAGTGTCTGGGCCAGACCTGGGCCACATAAAATAATATAAGTCACTCTACAGCAGGGGTGCCCAACCCTGCTCCTGGCGATCGACTGTCCTGCAAAGTTTAGCTTCCACTGTCAGACCAGCGCTACTGTAGAGCCCGCCCTTAAGACGCCTCTCTAAAGCAAACGTCACACAACACCAGCATTTCACCCATTTCACCAAAATTAATGAAAGCTATATCGTAAAACGAACTTAACAGTAACAGACATTTGGTCCTTACAGTCCTTACATAAGGTGGGGTAAGTGATTTTTCAAAAATGCTTTAGAAAACTGATTTGGGCCGACTAGCAAAACAAACTTGTAGCCAATCAGCAGTAAGGGGCGTGTCTACTCATGATGTGGAGGAGAGTGCATTCAGTGCACAGGACGGACATTAGCGAGCCAAGCGACAGAAAGATAGAGAT
>NW_015654496.1:44853-45249 GCF_001515625.1 Sinocyclocheilus rhinocerous
GCACCTCAAGCCACGAGCCCAAAATCAAGCCGCGTTTCCACTGTCAGACCAGCGCTACTGTAGAGCCCGCCCTTAAGACGCCTCTCTAAAGCAAACGTCACACAACACCAGCATTTCACCAGAAAGGGGGAAATTAATGAAAGCTATATCGTAAAACGAACTTAACAGTAACAGACATTTGGTCCTTACATAAAGACTTAAAGGTGGGGTAAGTGATTTTTCAAAAATGCTTTAGAAAACTGATTTGGGCCGACTAGCAAAACAAACTTGTAGCCAATCAGCAGTAAGGGGCGTGTCTACTCGTGATGTGGAGGAGAGAGAGTTCAGTGCACAGGACGGACATTAGACTAGCCGAGCCGAGCGACAGAAAGATAGAGATGGCGGATAAAAAACAAA
>NW_015654496.1:45332-48140 GCF_001515625.1 Sinocyclocheilus rhinocerous
TAAGGCAAGAAGTAGGACCCGTGTAAATATCGGATCAGCTTTCCAGCGCTGGAGAGAACTCAAGGAGCAGAATGCCTGCGATCAGACGCCGAGGTTGCTTTGTTTCTTCTCGATAGGTGAGTAACACCGTGTCTGCGCCGCAACAGCTAAAGTCTGTCTAGTACACTGAACGTGGCAAAGAGACCATTGAAAATCATTTGGAATTTGTGTCAATACGTCATAAATAGAACGCAGCAGCAGTTTTCTGTCTGGGATTTGTCGTGTCGTGTCGTGCCGCGCCGCGCCGTGCCGCATCCAGTGTAGACCATAGATATGTATATATATCTATGGTGTAGACCGCATCACTGATTATAATGAGTTCCATAGTATTTTGTCATGCCGCGCCACTTGCGTCCGGTGTAGACACGGTGTAACATTGGTTTTGCTTTGTTTCACAGAACTAATCGGAGAGCACAGACGAGGCACGATCAAGCCCCAGAAATGACAGTGGAAACGCAACTGGCCCTGACACACACTAGCACGCTCACTTTTGGCCCGACAGCAGAGGCGGACAGTAACTAAGTACATTCACTTGAGTATTGTACTCGAAGTATTGCAAGTATTACGTACAACAATAAAACAGTGCATTGCCATAAAAAAGTACATTTACTTTTGGTACTTAAGTACTTTTAAAAGCAAGTACTTCTGTACTTTTACTTGAGTAAAAATCTGTCTTTACAACTTTTACTTGTAATGGAGTAATATTTGACCAGCAGTATCTGTACTTTCACTCAAGTAATGGAGTTGAGTACTTTGTCCGCCTCTGGGTATAAGGAGGTCATTCTAACCATCCAAACCTTGACCCTTGATTTTAATAACACATCCACCATGAGGGGGTGACCTGCCTTATGTAGAAAATATATTTGTTGAAAGTATGGATCATTTCTTTACAGGAAAAACTTTTATACAATGTCTTTCTCTGCATGCTCCTGCTTAAATATGTCTCAGGTCAGTGACCAAATAGCAGTACCTGTGTGAATCTCTGAAAATCTAATACCTTTAGGCAAAACCATTAGAAAAAATAGCAGATAGTCAATGTTTGGCCTGTAGCCTGATTTCATGTATGTCTCTACCCATGCTGTCTTGACAAACAAGGCTTTGGCTGTAACTGGAAATTCAAGTCTAACTAATACATGCAGAGACACCATAGGAACATGCTTACTGGCACTACATTTCTCACAGAAGTCTTATTCACATGGCACAGCTCTAGAACAGTCTCTCAATCATCCAGGCCACCCCATAAACCCATAAAATAATTTTAAAACCACTTGAATGACTTTTCTTTCAAACTTTTTCTATTTAGCCACAACAAGATGAATGGCAATTTCTGTTGTGGTTCAGAAGTCTATGACCACCACAACCAGTTGTTGAGATGCTGCTCAGGTCATCTCTACAACCTAACACGTTTAAGTGGGGAAGCAGAGTGCTGTGGAAACCATCTGCTGGAATATAAGACACAAACTTGCTGTTCTTCCTCTACTAATGCCATAATTTATGACACCAAACCAAACCACCATTGCTGTGGGCATTACTACTACAACACGTCCCTGTGGAGCTGCTGTGCTGAACATCTCAAACCAACACCAAAGCCTAACAGCTCCCCTGCAGAATACAGGCTGAAACCACTAATGGACCTGATCCCTGAAATGTGCAATAAAACAGGTGATGTTCTTGAACATTTATTGTGGTGCAACCTAAAATACCAAACTTTTTTTTTGTACGTTGACCAAATTATCTTGTCTTTTTGTGTGTGTGTGTGTGTTTCTAGTGTTCTTTGGCAAAGTGGAGAGTTTGGCACTTGAAAATTATCAGCGTCTCATTGTGTTGAAAGTTGTTGGACAGGTCGATGTAAAATCGGAAAAGGTCATCAAAGACCCTTGGCTTTATGTGTCCCTGGATCACTGCAGCTCTCCTGCCACAGAAAACGGCATGACCTACCTTTGGGAGGAAAACCACGATAGGAAGTACAAGCTTCTCTCTCACCCTGTTGACCTAACCTCTGACATTCACATGTTCTATGCTGTATGTTACCAAAAGAAGGGATAGAACTATGGATTGAGGTCTACAGTATATATTTTAAGTGGCACTGCATGACCTAATAAGCATTTTTTTTAATCATGCTGTATATTATCAGTCTCAGGTCTGTTCCAATTCTGTTCATTTTTTTTTTAACAATTTGACAAGTTCAAGGGCATTTACATACTATAGCTCAAAGGTGCTCAAACGCAATTAATTACTTTTATCCTAATCCTTGAAGACAGCGGTTATTTCATATAATTTTTTATATTTTAAAATGTTAATATAACAACAGCTCAAATATAAGCTTCATGTAGCTATGCATTTATTTTTAATATTATTAATTATTATTGAATTGCTTTTTTTTTTTTTTGACCAGTTTACAGGTTTGTTACTACTTGCCGAACAGTTATCCTCATTCATTAACCATGCATACACCAAATTTCTGTAAAATCTGTGTACACACATTATACAGAAATCTCGATTCATCAGTAAATTTGCACTAAAATGTATTCTAAATGTATGACTTAATTTAGAGACAATCATACATCACTGTGTTAAGATGAATTTTCCTTTATCTGTCTATCTCATCTCATCTGTCTGTCTAATACATGTAGTGATTTGGGAGTTTTAAATTTCTCCAAACTCTTACATAGTTTTCAGTTTCCATATACAACTTAAAAGTAATGTTGTGTGAAGAAAGTTTACTTGTTCAAGTTGTATTATGGTATTGCAGATATGGAATGTGAAAAA
>NW_015654496.1:48263-49109 GCF_001515625.1 Sinocyclocheilus rhinocerous
TTTGTGATTGTATATCACATCTGTTATTTCTAAATAAAAATGTTAAGCAGCACAAAACTATGTATATTTTTATCATGACTTTAAAATAAAGCAAGGACTACAAATTTAAATGTTTAAGACATCTCTTTTTAAAAACAATCTGCAACTGAACAACATCTGCAATGAACCTCTGTTATGGAGTAAAGGTGGGAAAGGTACCTTTAGATGTTGTTCAGTTGCAGATTGTTTTCAAAAAGAGATATCTTAAAAATCTAAATGTGTAGTCCTAAGGTTATAGTACTCACAAGATAAAGACCTAAATACCAGCCTGATGAACAGTCTGTTCTTAGCTGGTTTATGAAAAAATATGAATTATACTGTTATTTAGTATGGTCATTATTAACAACATTTACAGTTGATTGGACATGTATATACTAAACATTTATGTCAGTTATGTTCTAGTGGTATGCAGAGTAAATCAACAAATAGATAAATGTGTGACATTGTAGCATATATTTTGTAGACAGATAAAAGTTAAATAACATAAAAATAATAACTAATAATGGCCCCACTTTATATTAAGTGGCCTTAACTACTATGTACTTACATCAAACATTAAGTACAATGTACTTATTGTGTTCATATTGTATTGCAAAACACTTTTGCTGCTATTGAGGTGGGATACGGGTAAGGTTAGGGACAGGTTTGTTGTTATGGGTACACTGTAAAACCTAACAGTGATATTCACTAAATAAAATAAGTTCATCTAACTTATATTTTTTTAAAAGTTACTTAAACTTAATAAAAAAGAGTTAAGTGAACTCAATAACTGATTATATTAAGCACAACTCAATCTGAATAAGTTAT
>NW_015654496.1:49392-51933 GCF_001515625.1 Sinocyclocheilus rhinocerous
GCCCCACTTTATATTAAGTGGCCTTAACTACTATGTACTTACATCAAAAATTAAGTACAATGTACTTATTGTGTTCATATTGTATTGCAAAACACTTTTGCTGCTATTGAGATGTAATTACATGCAGGTTAGGGACAGGTTTGTTGTTATGGGTAGGTTTAAGGGTGGGTTAAGGTGTAAGGATGGGTAAACTAATTATAAATGTAATTACAGAAATTAATTACAGATGTAATTACATGCAGGTATTTTTAAAATATAAGTACAATGTAAAAACATGTATGTACACAATAAGTGCATTGTACCAAATTATTAATTTAAATGTAAGTACATAGTTGTTAAGGCCACTTAATTTATATATATGTACTACATAATGGTTGAATAAGCATTTATAGATGTACTGTACTTACAGAGATCGCACATCAGAAAAAGTGTAGAAAAGAAAAAAACACATTTAATCTTTCTCTTTGGATAGTGAATACAGAAAACTATTTTTCACTGAAAGGGGCTCTTCTCTCTCTGTTAAGCTTGGATTCTGCTCACTGCGGCTTGACTGCAGAAGTTGTCAAATTTCTTATGCAAATATTGAATCTGTGAAGGCAAAGAGATACTCTGTTAACTAGGGTTTAGTAAAAGGCTGCCACTTAGGTTTGGGCTTACGTAAGCCCAATAATAAAATTATTATATTAATTATACATAAAATATAATAAATATATATATATTAAATAAAATAAATATATTCAATAATAATATTATTCTATTAATTATACATAAAATATTGCTTTATGTGTCACTGATCACTGCGGCCCTAGAAAATAGCATGACCTTCCAAGGAGATTTTTTTTTTTTTTATATAAATTGCAATATACTTCAAAATGCAGAGCATGCCTAATGTTAATATTTTGTCGTTTAATATTTAATAATATTTCATTAATCTGTATTCCAGTTTACTGAAGGGTACCATATTCCTGTAATAGGGCAAAGGTACTTCTAAAATCCCTTTTCTGCTTTGCTTGGACCTCATGTTGTTGGCTATACCTGTATAAACAAAATATCTGTGAAAGATTCACTGTTGATGAGCAGTAAAGCCATTTTTGGCTTTACCTTCAGGACTGCAGTTAAAGGAAAGGTTCATGTTAATGTTAATGTGCCTTTCTTGGAATGCCAGTGAGATCACTATACACTCCAGGACCTCCTATGAATTTTTATTCATGTTAATCACACCCACCTTCACCCAGAACTGTACAGCCCCACATAATTGAGAGTTTTATTTATTTATTTTTTCTAGTTGTCACACAGGCAAGTTACAAGTCCTATATCTTCACAAACGTTTTGTTTTTGCCAGTTGACACAGTCTCTTCATGTACTTTGGACTTACTGACACCTCAAGATAGCTAGCATGCTTCCAGCCAGTCAGTTTGTTTTTAATCTTGCGTAGCCAGACCTTCAGACTGCTGGCAGAAGGTCGGTTCAGCCAGTGATCCTTCGCGAGACAGCTGAGACTAGCTTGCTTCCTGTGAGTCAAATGTCGTTAAATAGGAGAACGGCCAGGAGAGATGGAGACATTTTACACCATTCACATTCTGGAAAACTCAGTTTTGCTCTAGACACCACAAAGACATAGTTTATCGTCACATCCATAACATAAACCAATTGAGTTTAATTCTCACACTATGAACTAATTCATAGTTCCTAACTTAAAATGTTTAACCTGCAAATCCCAGTGGCGTGACCAAAATCCAGTTCAAATGAAAGTCTAATTATTAAAAAAGTGTGTTTTATGAGCATAAATTTGTGTTGGAACTACTACTGCAGTGTTTGCAGTTCCGGGTCCTGTAGAGTGGGGGAAATCTGAGGCAAAATGTTGTAATGGAAGTTTGTAGGGTTGTGTTTGCACCAGTGAGACCAGCCAACTCCTGGATAGGATGTGGTCGATATATGTTTTTCTAAATGGCACAAAAGTACTCTCATTTTTGTTGTTGAAATTGGCAACAATCTCAGAACCAGAGAATTGCATTAATGTCTCATTTAACCCAACTAAGTCTGAAATGAGACATATGTTGTGTTAGCGACAGACTTTGCTTAATTTTTGATGTCATGGTTATTAGTAGTCCATATCACCTTTTGTGTCTCCTTTTGAGTCTCACTGTGAAGACTGATCAATTGTGATCCGTGACAGGCCATAAATAAATTAATAACAAGCTTTTTAGGTGCATTTTTTTACTTTCTCTATGAGGATGTGAGAAAGATATTGGTTGATTTTAAGGACAATATCAAAAATAAGCAAAACAATTATCAGAGACCAAAGCATATTTGTGTGGCACGAAGTGGTCAGGAGTTTGAAAATTACCAATAATAAGAGAAATCCTATAGTCGACTATGCCACCCGGAATACACGGGGACATAACAGCCCTAAGCAAAGGGACGGTTCGTTGCCAAAGGCAGGGTGAGCATAATGATACAGATATAAACAAATCACTTTATTAACATACAATTAATAAAAACACATACAACACTTCACACAAGGTCTCAATACATTACACG
>NW_015654496.1:52804-55194 GCF_001515625.1 Sinocyclocheilus rhinocerous
CAAGAAAACAGTACAATGCTGCAATACACATGGTCGCTCACCACGCAGGATTACAGCTACTTGCAGGCCCATATCTGAAAACTGGCCAACAGCCAGCACACGACAGACAGGAGGATAACCCAACTGATAGCACTCATTTAAAGCGCCACATGTCACAAAGGGGCGGTACCAAGGATGATGCATCCCAAGCAACCAAACACTTCCCCCTTTTATATGCACAACACAGGCACTAATTGGCTCATGAAACTTACCCAACTGACCAATCATGATAAAGTACAAACACTGATAGGTTCACCTGTTTGGGTAACGCCAGCCAATCATACTGGGTCTTATACCTCACTCTGCTACTTTGGGAGACCAAAGCACATAGGGGGGGGCAGGGTGAGCCTGGCCCACCCAATCACAAGCTTGGCCCACCTGTGCCGCGCACACGCATAAATGAGTTGGGAAAGCCATTTGCGAAAGCGAATGAATTGCAATGCTCGGGTACACCGCTATAGAGTTGATATCGCTATAGAGTTAGAACTGGTGAATGCGGTTTACAGGTTTCATAGAAAGAGAATGATGTGCGCCAAATGAGTCGCTGTAGAAACCGAATATTTTAATGGTTGCGGACGAAATAGCTTAAATCGAGAGCCAACGCAAACGCAATGGCATGTGAAATAAAACGTCATGTATTAAAGAAGAGTGGCTTTATTAAGTGCTGGAAATAGCGGATGATGGGCACAGAATGGTAACAAAACTCATTTTGACATTTACAGTCACACAGTGTATTGTGCAAACTGTACTCCATAGGGATGTTTAGATATCTATAGAACAATTCACGTTCACGTTTTTTTTTAAATATTTAACTTACAGATCTCAGTTCAAATGCTTCAGTTTGTTTTCTATTCTATTCTATCAGTTTAAATGCTTCAGTTTATTTTGATATTATATTATGTTAGGCCTATATTATAAACCTAATAAAAAATTGACCTGGTTTTTAATGGAGTCTCTTATGCTTATCAAGGATGTATTTATTTGATCGAAAATACAGAAAAAAACAGTAATATTCTGAAACATTATTGCAATTTCTAATATTGGTTTCCTATTTTAATATACTTTAAAATATAATTTATTCCCGTGAAGCAAAGCTGAATTTTCAGCATCATTACTCCAGTCTTAAGTGTCGAAGAGTGGCTTTATTAAGTGCTGGAAATAGCGGATGATGGGCACAGAATGGTAACAAAACTCATTTTGACATTTACAGTCACACAGTGTATTGTGCAAACTGTACTCCATAGGGATGTTTAGATATCTATAGAACAATTCACGTTCACGTTTTTTTTTAAATATTTAACTTACAGATCTCAGTTCAAATGCTTCAGTTTGTTTTCTATTCTATTCTATCAGTTTAAATGCTTCAGTTTATTTTGATATTATATTATGTTAGGCCTATATTATAAACCTAATAAAAAATTGACCTGGTTTTTAATGGAGTCTCTTATGCTTATCAAGGATGTATTTATTTGATCGAAAATACAGAAAAAAACAGTAATATTCTGAAACATTATTGCAATTTCTAATATTGGTTTCCTATTTTAATATACTTTAAAATATAATTTATTCCCGTGAAGCAAAGCTGAATTTTCAGCATCATTACTCCAGTCTTCAGTGTCATATGATCCTTCAGAAATAATTCTAAAATGCTGATTTATTATCAGTGTTGAAACTGTTGTGCTGCCTAATATATTTTTTTATGTTGCTGATGCTCTTACTTTGCATCAGCAACACTGACTCAATGACAAACAAGTAATTCATAAGAAGGCACCTGTATTAACTAGTTTCTAACTAATTAATCATTTGATTGTTAATAATAAATATAATAATATATTATGTGTCAGGCAGTCATTCATACAATGGTATGCAAAATCATGATCATACTAAACAGCTACTTCAATTAGGGTACAAACATCACCAATCAAATGTAAAGTCCGCCCACTGGTCCAACGACGGTAGCCAGTGATCCGGTAGAAGGATTCTTGCGTGTTGCTGTCTTTCCTTTTTATGCAGCACAACAATATTAAATTAAATACATTTTCTTATGTTTTACCTCTTTTATTCATCTGACTCCAAAAATGAAAAGGGTTAGAAGAGTTGTTTGTTACTCATTAAATTTAGGTGAATGTTTGATCATTCTGTTTTACTCTTTACTTTATATTTACTCGTTCATTAGGAATCTATGTCGCTCAGGGTGCCTCACGGCGGCCGCTCTGCGCGGGCCCCACAATCACAAACTCGCCAGTCTGATCATTAGCCAGAGTTTTATGACTAATACTATTTAATAGGTCGCCCATGCTTACCATCCTTTAAATAGTAGTTCTGTTTAGCCCCCTACAGTTACCCATGTA
>NW_015654496.1:57577-62733 GCF_001515625.1 Sinocyclocheilus rhinocerous
ATTTGGTTATTCTAGTTAACTCTTTACTTTATATTTACTCGTTCATTAGGAATCTATGTCGCTCAGGGTGCCTCACGGCGGCCGCTCTGCGCGGGCCCCACAATCACAAACTCGCCAGTCTGATCATTAGCCAGAGTTTTATGACTAATACTATTTAATAGGTCGCCCATGCTTACCATCCTTTAAATAGTAGTTCTGTTTAGCCCCCTACAGTTACCCATGTACAACTTGGTTAAAGCTCAAAACAATAATCAGCGGTTCTGCTAGAACCCTTTGTCTAGCCCCCGATAGTTAATATAACTACGTACAACTTAATTAAAGTTGAGACAATAACCAGCGGTTATGACCAGTAGTTAAAGCTCAAAACAATAATCAGCGGTTCTGCTAGAACCCTTTGTCTAGCCCCCGATAGTTAATATAACTACATACAACTTAATTAAAGTTGAGACAATAACCAGCGGTTATGACCAGTCCTATGACTAGCCCCCATAGTTAACTCAACTGAGTACAACTTAACTAAGTCAAGCAGTTAGTCAGAAATCTATAATCTCACGGTTTAATCCTTTATCGTTTAAACGAAGGAGGATGTTTTTTATTTTTAAGGCTTGAATTTCCATGATCTCCTGATCTACACTGCCGCTGTACTGTCCCTGAAAAGCCATGTTTCCCAGCTAATTCTCCTCCCACCGGATTTCTACGGTCTCCGGTCTAACAATGGGTATGTCGACCCGTTCTAAAAATGTGTCTATATGTGAGATGCAAATGCTTTCCCTCAAGACTTCTAATAAGTAAATGGAACGAACTTACCACAGCAGTTGTAGACAGGGAAGAGGAAGCTCAAACCTCATATCCTCAGTGAGAATCAAACTGAAATTCGCGCCGGAAAGACGTCTCTCACCTAAGTAGGGAGATCACGGAGGCTGGTCACCACTGTAAAGTCCGCCCACTGGTCCAACGACGGTAGCCAGTGATCCGGTAGAAGGATTCTTGCGTGTTGCTGTCTTTCCTTTTTATGCAGCACAACAATATTAAATTAAATACATTTTCTTATGTTTTACCTCTTTTATTCATCTGACTCCAAAAATGAAAAGGGTTAAGAGAGTTGTTTGTTACTCATTAAATTTAGGTGAATGTTTGATCATTCTGTTTTACTCTTTACTTTATATTTACTCGTTCATTAGGAATCTATGTCGCTCAGGGTGCCTCACGGCGGCCGCTCTGCGCGGGCCCCACAATCACAAACTCGCCAGTCTGATCATTAGCCAGAGTTTTATGACTAATACTATTTTAACCCAACTCCAACCACTGAATCTATTGAGAGCCATTTGAGTATATAGAGGACACATACACATTAGTGTAGTAAGAACATTTACTACATTTACTACCCAAAAGAAACTACTACAGAGCAGATATTCCAAAACATTTGAAAAGTTCTAACAAAAATCTAGCGTAGCGTTAGTTCTGGCAGGTCACGTTAGTCAAGCTCGCATCAACTGACTCTCAGTAACATTTATTGAACTTTAACGATATCTGCATACATTTATGTTGGTTCTGTTCTGTTTATTGCTGCTCTCCCTGCTCTCATCCATGCTAGGCTGCATGGATGCACAGGGAATTCTTGCCCAGAACAGAATCATACCGCCAATCCAAACTGTATGCTAATTGTCAATCAACTTTGACGATAGTGGTCCTGACAGAAACAGTCAAACTTGTGTGTGAATGTGGATGAGAGAGTAAGTTTATGATTGTGTGTGTGTGTGAGAAGGAGTGTACTGAATGAGTGTGTGTAGCCTGTGGACTACATTGCAGAGGTCTCTTTAGCTACTGATGCCTTTAAGCACAACAAGTTTTCAAAATGTGCAGCATTTAAGCATCGTCGATGGGGCCGGTTTATCAGTCCAGCAAAGGAAAATAAACGCTCTACTGGAGCTGAGGATGGGATTATCGTGTTAAACCTTGCAAAAAGGTGCTTGATTAGGGCATATTGCTCCAAAGATGTCAAATCTCTCCTTTGATCCTCAAAGTAATGCAAACACTCTAGCTCTGCCTTGCTCTGAGTTGGCTTCTGGAAAATGTCCACATCCTCTGTGAAGACTAAGAAGTCATCATCTTCCTCTGTTGCAGCAGCTGAACTTGAAGTCTCATTCTCTTTTACAAGCCCAAGATCTGTGGCAGCCTAAAGCATTAGTTCATGAATCCTTCTTTTTGTACATGCCATTCGTGGGGGAAGCCATCGCATTTTAAAGTATGGATGCATCACACTTGCCAGGATTGCTTCACTGACTTCTGGGCGAAGCTCTAGAAAGGTACTGAGTGCTGGAAACCATCAACAACAGCATTCAAGAGGTGAGAGCAGTATCGCAGATTGGTGGCATGCAAACCTTCAAGTTTTGCCTCGACAGCAAATAGGTTAGGAATCAGTTCTGCATAGTAGCGTGGTGACTGGGCTTGTAATCGGTCAAGGCCTCAAGACTTTTGTGTACTCCTCTATGTAATCCAGCTCAGCATCCTTAAATGTTGGAAGGTTCAACTTTGTCATGACGTCAGCAGGTCTCTCTTGCATGGTTGATAGCTGATTAAGGCTGTCATAAAGAGAGTTCCACCGTGTTGCACAAGGTGTCATCAACCTGCATTTAAACTCATTAGACAGCACTTAAGCTGTTTTGGGTCTTCCTGATACATTCCACAGAGCAGAACATTTTCCTATTGCTGAGTTATTAAGGGGTGACTGAGTAGAATTGTCCTTCATTGCTCATTTGGCATCTGTTGTAGCCACTAATCTGAGGGTATGGCATGCACACCGCAGATGAGTGGGCAAAATTAACCCAGTCTCATTATCTTCTGAGTCCGAGTAGTCTATGGTCACAAAACTAAGCTCATCCCCATCATTGTAATTTTCTTCATCTACACACTGCTGACACATTGAATTCTTTGAACGCCTTCACAAAGTTGGCCCAATTATCTGTAACTTGCTACAATGCATTCATGGGACAAGTCCCATCAATCCTCATCAATCCTCATCAATCCTCCTCCCTAGAGTTTGTGATATAACAGATGTTTGTGGGCTTAGTTCCCGAATCAGTTCGATGAATTCTTTCAGTTCAACAGTTGAAAGAGGATGCATTCCTTTAACCACATAGGCAACGATAAGCTCATCTACTTTCTTTTGTGAGATCTGAGAGTGCCCTGTAAACAGCTTGGTCTGCCTGTGTATTGTAACAGGTGCCTTTTTCTTCCCAATACTGAAATCATGTTTATGTTGCTCAAATTCCGGAAGTACATCAGCATGCATCCTCTTCAAGTGAGTTTTGAAGTTTGTAGTTGCTTGCATAGAACCAGATATTATGTTTCTCTTCTTTGTGCACAGTTTACATTCAGCTTGAACTTGCCCTGATTCTGTTTGTTTTACAATTTGGAAATAGGCATCCAATATTGCTGATCTCACTGTACACTCAACAGTGCTTGTGCTTGGAGCAGGATCTTCCCCTAACACAGCTAAAGTCTCATCTCAGGTCAGAGCTGGGAAATAAACAGGTGGAGCCTTTACGAACTAGATATTAAATGTTAAGTATATAATAAAATTAATTTTATCCACATAAACATATTTAGATATGCAGCATAGTGGCAGAGTTAAAGTGTATGTTCCTAACATCCTAAACTATTTTTCAAAGGGTCCCTTAATGATTTAGTAGTTCCCGTTCCTAGTTCATCACAGAATTCCTTTTATACTGTACAATTGATTTTGTGATCATTTTGTCTTGTTTTGAGTAGCTTTTGAGGAATCTATGCCATTAATGGAATTTAACTACAAAAGGCAGGTCCTTTGTGGAAAGCCATACCTTCTGACCACACACATACTGAGGGGCAGGAGTCCTGTGACGATCAGCCGTTGCTTTAGCCAATCTGGAAGCCCAGGCCAAGACCTCCTTAGCCCTCCTCCAGGTGCAACGACATCGACGGATGAAGGCCAAGGCAGACAGGACCACAGCTTCGGGTTCCTGAGCACAGAAAAGAGGTGGTTGATAACCTATGGAACATTGAAAGGAAGGCACGCGACGCTGTGATCATCGGAGACTCCATCGTCCGGCACGTCCGTGCTACGTTAGCTGAAGGTAAAGTGCACACTCACTGTGTCCCTGGTGCTCGTGTTCTCGATGTTTCTGCGCAGATACCCGCGATTCTGAAGGGCTACGAGAGCACCAGAGCGGTCGTGCTTCACGCGGGGGTTAACGACACCAAGCTGCGGCAGACGGAAACGCTGAATGGGAAACGCTGAATGGGGACTTAACGATGATCATTGTGTCAGGACCGCTTCCCACGTATTGACGAGGACACAAAAGGTTCAGTAGACTTTTTGCTTTAAATGAATGAATTGTCATGGTGTAAAGAACAGAAACTGCCCTTTGTTAATAATTGGAATCTTTTCTGGGAGCGTCCTAGGCTTTTTCGCACTGATGGCCTGCACCCCAGCAGAGTCCGAGCGGAACTCATGTCGGACAACATCTCCAGGACGCTACACACCATATGACTAGTAAGTCAAATCTCAAATAACTGCCCTGATGACTTGTGTTCTACCCGCTTAAATGATAGAAGTACTTGCGCTGTACAAAAAAGACTGTGTCTGTTCCCCAAATAGTGAGGTCAAAATATAAATTTAATGCAGGATCTAGAAAAAATCTGATCGTGATTAAACCACAAAAATGTCAAATAAATGAACAAAAACAATTTTTAAAGTTTGGGCTCCTAAACATTAGATCACTCTCACCCAAAGCAGTTATTGTAAATGAAATAATCACAGATAATCGTTTTGATGTACTCTGCTTGACTGAAACCTGGCTAAAACCTAATGATTATATTGGTCTAAATGAGTCTACTCCACCAAGCTACTGTTATAAGCATGAGCCCCGTCAGACTGGTCGTGGCGGCGGTGTTGCAACAATATATAGTGATATTCTCAATGTTACTCAGAAGACAGGATACAGGTTTAACTCATTCGAAATACTAATGCTTAAAGGGGTCATATGATGCGATTTCAATTTTTCCATTCTCTTTGGAGTGTTACAAGCTCTTGGTGCATAAAGAAGATCTGTAAAGTTGCAAAGACTAAAGTCTCAAATCCAAAGAGATATTCTTTATAAAAGTTAAGAGTCAACCAC
>NW_015654496.1:64561-67715 GCF_001515625.1 Sinocyclocheilus rhinocerous
GTTCTGTGCTCTTCTATAACTGTCTGGTTTGGGTCAGCCAGCAAATCAGATTTAAGAAGACTGCAACGGACTGTTAGGACAGCAGAAAGAATCATTGGTGTGCACCTGCCCAGTCTTCAGGACTTGTACAACTCCAGAGTGAAGAAACAGGCAGGTAACATCAAAGACCCCTCTCACCCCGGACACAACCTGTTTGCACCTTTTGGTGACGCTACAGATCCCTGCGCACTAGAACATCTAGGCATAAAAACAGTTTTTTCCCCAATGCCATCTCCAGCTTAAACAGCTAACACATGAATCATTACCTGTGTTCTGTAATTCATTTCCGTAATTCATTCTACATCTTTAATTATTGCCTTTTTCTCAAGTATTATGTAAATACATATGGATATCTCTTATTTATACAGTTCTATATAGAGTACAAATACACAAATCTGTACATAAATCTACTGTTCCAGATTCATACACATTATTTTTTTGTTAAGTCTTACTATTTAAATGTTTTTTTCTGTTCTCATGTCAGATGTGTATGTATGTACTAGGAGCACCTGATAAAAAAAACAAAAAAAACACAAATTCCTAGTGTGTTTGCGCACACCTGGCGAATAAAGCTAATTCTGATTCTGATGGTTGATAGCTGATTAAGGCGGTCATAAACAGAGTTCCACCGTGTCGCACAAGGTGTCATCAACCTGCATTTAAACTCTTTAGACAGCACTTCAGCTGTTTTGGGTCTTCCTGAGACATTCCACAGAGCAGAACATTTTCCCATTGCTGAGTTATTGAGGCGTGACAGAGTACAATTGTCCTTCATTGCTCTTTTGGCATCTGTTGTAGCCACTTAACTGAGGGTATGGCATGCACACCGCAGATGAGTGGGCAAAATTAACCCAGTGTCATTATCTTCCGAGTCTGAGTAGTCTATGGTCACAAAACTAAGCTCATCCCCATCATTGTGATTTTCTTCATCCACACACACTGCCGACACATTGAATTCTTTGAACGCCTTCACAAAGTTGGCCCCATTATCTGTAACTGTTGCAACAATGCATTAATTGGACAACCCATACTTGCATTAACCCATTAATCCAGTGTGCCGTCACACCAAAAAAGCTTGATGCACTAGTAGACTAGTAAATGTCAGCTGTGGTACACAGGTGCCTCACACCTTTCAAGATTTCTTTAAAATTATTAACTTTTGAGGAAAAGTCCTCCTGAATCCTCCTCCCTAGAGTTCGTCTTGATATCACAGATGTTTGTGGGCTTAGTTCCTGAATCAGGTCGATGAATTCTTTCTGTTCAACAGTTGAAAGAGGGTGCATCCCTTTAACCACATAGGCAACGATAAGCTCATCTACTTTCTTTTGTGAGATCTGAGAGTGCCCTGTAAACAGCTTGGTCTGCCTGTGTATTGTAACAGGTGCCTTTTTCTTCCCAATACTGAAATCATGTTTATGTTGCTCAAATTCAGGAAGTATATCAGCATGCATCCTCTTCAGGTGAGTTTTGAAGTTTGTAGTTGCTTGCATAGAACCAGATATTATGTTTCTCTTCTTTGTGCACAGTTTACATTCAGCTTGAACTTGCCCTGATTCTGTTTGTTTTACAATTTGGAAATAGGCATCCAATATTGCTGATCTCACTGTACACTCAACAGTGCTTGTGCTTGGAGCAGGATCTTCCCCTAACACAGCTAAAGTCTCATCTCAGGTCAGAGCTGGGAAATAAACAGGTGGAGCCTTTACGAACTAGATATTAAATGTTAAGTATATAATAAAATTAATTTTATCCACATAAACATATTTAGATATGCAGCATAGTGGCAGAGTTAAAGTGTATGTTCCTAACATCCTAAACTATTTTTCAAAGGGTCCCTTAATGATTTAGTAGTTCCCGTTCCTAGTTCATCACAGAATTCCTTTTATACTGTACAATTGATTTTGTGATCATTTTGTCTTGTTTTGAGTAGCTTTTGAGGAATCTATGCCATTAATGGAATTTAACTACAAAAGGCAGGTCCTTTGTGGAAAGCCATACCTTCTGACCACACACATACTGAGGGGCAGGAGTCCTGTGACGATCAGCCGTTGCTTTAGCCAATCTGGAAGCCCAGGCCAAGACCTCCTTAGCCCTCCTCCAGGTGCAACGACATCGACGGATGAAGGCCAAGGCAGACAGGACCACAGCTTCGGGTTCCTGAGCACAGAAAAGAGGTGGTTGATAACCTATGGAACATTGAAAGGAAGGCACGCGACGCTGTGATCATCGGAGACTCTATCGTCCGGCACGTCCGTGCTACGTTAGCTGAAGGTAAAGTGCACACTCACTGTTTCCCTGGTGCTCGTGTTCTCGATGTTTCTGCGCAGATACCCGCGATTCTGAAGGGCTACGAGAGCACCAGAGCGGTCGTGCTTCACGCGGGGGTTAACGACATCAAGCTGCGGCAGACGGAGACACTGAAGAGGAACTTCAGGAGCCTGATCGAGACGGTGCGCAGCACATTGCCCGCAAGAACGATCATCTTGTCAGGACCGCTTCCCACGTATCGACGAGGACACGAAAGGTTCAGTTTTTAAAGTTTGGGCTCCTAAACATTAGATCACTCTCACCCAAAGCAGTTATTGTAAATGAAATGATCACAGATAATAGTTTTGATGTACTCTGCTTGACTGAAACCTGGCTAAAACCAAATGATTATATTGGTCAAAATGAGTCTACTCCACCAAGCTACTGTTATAAGCATGAGCCCCGCCAGACTGGTCGTGGCAGCGGTGTTGCAACAATATATAGTGGTTTTTAAAGTTTGGGCTCCTAAACATTAGATCACTCTCACCCAAAGCAGTTATTGTAAATGAAATGATCACAGATAATAGTTTTGATGTACTCTGCTTGACTGAAACCTGGCTAAAACCAAATGATTATATTGGTCAAAATGAGTCTACTCCACCAAGCTACTTTTATGAGCATGAGCCCCGTCAGACTGGTCGTGGCGGCGGTGTTGCAACAATATATAGTGATATGGTGCATTCAAGTCATGTCGGATAGATCGTATTTACGAGTTGAACGCACATGAACGCCACCACTAAGTCATTATTACGAGTGGGAAACTCTAAATTTTCTTTAAGCCCCGAGTTTCCGAGTTGGGGGCGTGTCA
>NW_015654496.1:70152-78379 GCF_001515625.1 Sinocyclocheilus rhinocerous
GTTCTTTTTAGCAACATCATATGACCCCTTTAAAGTTGCCTGGAGCTTTAGGTCTGGAATATGGATTGAGCTCCAAACTGGGTGAGGAGGAATGACTCACTTCTGACTCTGCTGCAAAGAGTCAGAGAGGGGCTCTATCATGCATGCTATAATTGAAATAATGAAAAAGTCATGCAGCATTTTCTCTTTAATGCAAAACAGTCAAACAGAACAGATTCACTTCACCTATACTGTACCCCAGTTTCATACTGTATCCTCAATATTAATTTGCTACTTGCCCATGAGGATTAATACCTGTAGATTTTATTGTAATGCATTGTTTTCTGTTAATTCAATTGCTTCAGTTTTAAATTCAGACTGTGCATAATGCAGCCTCATTCAAAGCACATTTACTGAACTCTTTCAGTACAGTAACAATGTTTCTCAGGTCTATTAAATATAACTCCACCCCATATAATTGCTGTTAATAGTGTTCATCGTCTGTTTGATTACGTCTTTAATTGATTTTTCCATACATTTCTGCCATATGTACATTAACTGATAGTCACCACTGATAAGCCACCACTAAATATTGTAGAAACTTAATTTGCTGTAAAGTTGCTTTGCAATGATTTGTATCGTGAAAAGCGCTATACAAATAAACTTGAATTGAGATCGGACTGTGTGATGCCAGGCAGCGGAGAGGTCTCTCGAGATCCTGGTTGGCTCGCTCGGATTGCCCATTGTTCTGAGGGTGAAAACCTGAAGACAGACTCGTCAAGGCTCCGATCTGTCTACAGCACTCTTTCCAAAACCGGGAGACAAATTGCGGTCCTCTGTCGGAGACCACATCCGGAAGACGTGGTCCTGTGCTGTCTCCTTGGCGGAGGGGAGTCAAGTCAAGTCAAGTCAAGTCACCTTTATTTATATAGCGCTTTTAACAATACAGATTGTGTCAAAGCAACTGAACAGCATTAATTAGGAAAATAGTGTGTCAATAATGCAAGGAGCATGGGCAAGGGAATAAAATGGGCCACTTTGGAGAAGCGAGCCACCACCGTCAGAATCACAGTGTTGCCTCTCAATGGAGGAAGGCCAGAGACAAAATCAAGGGCCAAGTGTGACCAAGGACGAGAGGGAATGGGCAGAGTCTGTAACAGACCAACGGGAGACTGGTTAGAAGTCTTATTGAAACAAGTTAAAACCAGTGTGTTAAATATGTTTTATGTAATTAATATGTTTTAAAAAGTGATATCCATACTAAAAAAGAAAGGAACATGCGAGTATGCTACAACATGTATTATACAATGTTTTTGCTCAAGTACCATGGTTTCATGCCTTTTTTGAAAGGCTTTTCTAATGCTTTAGATGCAACAGAATGTGGATTTTCAACATCCAACATGAAATTAAAGAGTTATATCAGCTTTGCTTCAACTGTTTATTTCCATTTTCTTAGGTTATTATTTTTTGACTCAATAAATAGATATAGAATAAACCTTATCGTCCATACTTTTCCCCTGTACAGACCCGCAGATAAAATCCAAACATAATTTTTGTAGGAAAATTCAAGAGGCCTATTACCCAGAAAGCGGTTACACATCAAATAAGAGAATGCAAACATGATGTCCATTCCATGGATATATATTTTTTATTACCATCTTCTTTAAAAGAAGATATATTATTTATTACCATCTTCTTTAAATGAAGAGAATGATGTGTTTTATAAGTTCAATAAGCTTAAAGCTGCAGTCCATAAGTTTTGCCTCTTTGTCGCCATCTCTGCTTGAAAACCTGGATTACGGACTGCAGCTTTAATAAATAAATGTTTAAAATGTATGATTATGCTGTCATATATAATTATTTTATTTATTACCATATTCTTTAAAATAGAGATAAGTTTCTTTTTAGCTTGAATTGTTTATGTATGTGTATGCTTGTTTATATGATTTATCAGGACACACATTTGTATAATGACATGGGTATTACACTGATATAACTACGTAAATGTGGTTCTTGAGTCATCATAATTAAAATACAAACATGTTTTATTAAAAATATAAATATGCAGAAAGTTTTGTTTGATGGGTAGGTGTACAGTTTGAAAATAAAACAAAATAAAAATATCATGCCTATGGAGTGTCTCCAGAAAACATAAAAAACAGTGTGTGTGTGTGTGTGTGTGTGGTTCCTTGTAGTAATACATCAAATGATTGACCCAAGCAAAATTTTTCCCCATGATCATAACAGCTTTTTATATTATAAATTATACTAAATTGTGTTTTTGAAAATATAAAAATGCAGTAAGTTTACTGTGACGGGTAGGTTTAGGGGATGATACAATATAAAATTCATTAATATAATGTAAATATACATATAAAAGTTTCTTAATATAATGTAGAAACTTAAATTTTCTGTGAAGCTGCTTTGCAATGATTTGTATCGTGAAAAGTGCTATACAAATAAGCGTGAATTGAGTTAAATTATGTCTATGGAAAGCCTCCATAAAACATGGAAATTTGACATGTCTTATCATTTGGCCTGTTAAAAAACTATTTTTTCCTGCTCCTGGAAAAATGTAAGACATTTTTAAATATTTGCTGACGCCTAAAACTAGTGTAAATGTTTTGCTTTGTTTCATATCGGGTGTAATCCCATAATTTATTTATATACATTTCATTTAAAAGAAGCGAATAAGACCCTTTTACTCGGACGTTTGAGTGTGTGTGTGTGTGTGTGTGAGAGAGAGAGAGAGAGAGAGAGAGAGAGAGAACATGGACTATGAGCCCACACTATGCTTCTGTCTCTGAAAATGGTTTTACGTATTTTTTTTATATTGTCCTTAAAATCAACCAATATCTTTCTCACCTCCCCATAGAGAGAGAGAGGGAAGGGGGGAGAGACCATAACACATCCTGTGATGGAATGTGTCCGGATACCCCACATGTGGTCAGCAAATGCCTTGGATGAGAAAGTAAAAAAATGCAAATAAAAAGTTCATTTATGGCCTGTCACCGATCAAAATTGATCAGTCTTCAAAGTGACCCCCCTGGAGGATACACGAAATGAACACGGGGTCAATGCTGGTATTCCAAATATGCCAATCTGGAAATTATTATGTGGTCACGAAGGTCACGAAAGGTCATGAGGTCATCATCAATCAAAAAAGTTTACACAATGTCCCGGGTATGGACTACTGTTATTGCATCCTGTTATTCTGTCTCAGGATGGTTGTAATGCTAGTCATATCATATTAAATAAAGGATTAAACTACTACTACTATTACTACTACTACTAATAATAATACAATATAATTAACAGAATGCTTTGAAAACAAAACAAATAAACATTTTTAAATATCTGGAATAAAACCTTATATATGCTTTGTGGTATTGTGTATACTTATTCTGTTTGAATAACTTATTAATTAAGAAATTATAATCTTTTAACCCTTAAATGCATACCTCGGGTCTTTAGCGACCCTGGACATCATTCTCTACCCTCTCCCTCCTTCATTTTTTTAAGTTAGACATCAACTTTCTTAGTAGTCCACAATCTATTAATTATAAACAATATAACAAGAAAAAAATAGTAAAATATAAAAGAATGCCAGTTTTCTGATAAATGTTTTGTAAAAAAGTGTATCGGGTCGCTAGACACAAGGTATGTAATTGTGTAAGTATTTTTTCCTGTGCAACTATATTTACATATCTGATGACTCAATATGTGCAATGCATCTTTTTTCCTCAAGGTGGCACTGTTTGATACACAATGATGACGTGACGTTTCACTCATAATCATGTAGTTGCAAAGTTACTTACTGTTAATAGATTGTCTAAAGTGGACTATCGAAATAAAGTGTTACCGAATGGCTTTACTGCATAGCAATTACTATACGCAATGAAATATAAATGTCACTGTCATTTGATGATGGATGTGGTGAATAAGCTGCCAGTGATCAAAATATTGATTATGAAGTCACTGAAAACAATAGTTTTGAGAATATGTTTGAGATCGTGAATATGAGCCAGATGCTGAATGTACTGTGGAAGTGCGCTCTGACGATGATAGCAATGGTAAAATCATCTGCTCAAACTGAACCCTTTGAAGTTTCAAAAGGTAATGAAATATGCTTTATTTTATTCTTCTGTAATTTTTCTTAAAATATCAAGAGAGTTTTTTGCTATTGCAGCAGTTAGAGGTCCATCCGTGCTATATATATAGGTCCGGGTCGCTAAAGACCCGAATATGTAATAATGATTGGCGAAACATTCATGCATTTAAGGGTTAAACAATGTGAATAAGCAGTTTTAAAATTTAGCATTTCCTGCTAATAAGCCTATATGCATCACATTACACATTGCATAACACCCTGATGATATGGAGCTGTGTATAGGCCCAGGTCAGTCAGAATGCCCCTGTTGAGATCCAAAAGCTCATAGAATGTGCACATGATCATTGGAAAAGGACCTCAGTGCAGTGGAAGGTTGCCTGGTCTGATGAGTCATATTGCCTTTTACATCACATCCATGTATGTGTTCACCATTTACTTAGAGAAGTTGTAGAATAACATTCCTGTGGACCACTTGGTTAACATGAGAGTGGAGTTTTGGTTAAAGTCAAATATCTGAGATGTGTGAAACCACAAGGCTGTGTATCAGATCAGGTAAAGCAGCAGAGTGTGCTCCAACATACTTAAAGGATAATAAAGTGTTTTTTTTTTTTTATTGAAAACAAATCCAATTATCTTTTCATTTCAGCTATATCTCCCGGCCTTTAAAATGAATACAGTATTGGTTATAGTACTGCTAATTACATAGAGTAATTTCATGATCTTGCACTATAGTTACATTTGATGAAACAATGCCCAGTGATCACATGCTTACTGCATGTACATTAACTTATTCAAAGAACCTTAAAGCTTTCTAAAAGCAAAACGTTTCTCTCTGAAGAGTCTTGCTGAAGTACACAGTGGTGACATGGAACTGAAGGTTATTAACAAAGTTATAATGATATTCATTGTTGATAGGAACCTTTAGGAAGGCTTTAATCTTTTTTTCTGCATTTTCCCAGACTTGTCTCTCTGATCCATTTTCGGGAACCAAATTCACACACTTTTCTGTTTCATTGGGGAGGCGGGGTTTTGTACTATCATAAATTCTCATTGCTTTGCATCTGGATGTCTGTTTCTTGTTTCATTGAACAGAGATGCACTATGGAAATCTACACATCAAATACATGTACTGTATGGCAGTCCACCTTTTAAGTTGGTTGTCAGTGGAATCTGGGTTATTTGTTTGTTTGTTTATGTATTTTTTAATTTCTACAAAATTAATTTGATTACGTTTCTGCTTAATTTGCAGTTTTAGTGTCGATCTTGTGTGTGTTTGCTGCACTCTCAGGACAAGGTAAGTACAGAAACACTGTGATTATACTTTAGATATTGAGGCATGTTTTATTTAAAGACATCTATTACAGGTTTTATTGTGTCAACTAATACTGCTACAAACAGCATCAGTAAAATAAATGATTGAATGAATCAGTTATGTCTAATTAATATATAATTAATTTTTTTATGTGGAAATCTATCGCTGTGATTTATTTTGATTACTTTTACCAGAGTTGTTTACTTTAGAGTTGTCTCTAAATTTAACATTGAGAGGTTGTAACTTTTAATGTTGAGATCTAAATTGTATGTTTTGATTTTCAAGGAAACTGTGTGAACTGACCATACACAAACACACCGAAAGTTCCCCCTGTGAAAAAGTGTAGTGTACTTTTTTAAAACTGTACTTCCAGATAAAATATGAATTAAATAAAAGGCCTCTTACTGTAAGTGTATACTTAAGAGAGAACACTTTCATGGCTATGTTTCTTAACACACTTTGAAAAAGTGCACTTTGTAATAATGTCAAATGAAAAGTTGTACATATTAAATCGTTTTAATCTTTTGATGTGCTTTAAAGAAGTACACTTATTTAGAAGTGTTGACTAAAATCCTGAAGCACATATAAAGTAGGTGGTTATGATTAACTGTAGTGTGTTATCTGATTACATTAATATAAGATAACATATATTTCAAATGTAGCCTACTAAACTACAACTTCATCATAACAAATTACAAATATATTTAAATACGTAACATACAAGTTTCAAATGCATATCATAGTATAATTTTGTTTGCCATAAATGCTTGTCAGTACATTCTGCAGGACACTTTTTGCAAAGACAAAAGAAGTAATTATGAAATTACATATAAATGTGTACTTAAATCCTACTTATGTGGGTCAAAAATGGCACTCTAAAGTTCAAATAATTGCATTTAATATAAATTTAAACTATAATATTCTCATTTAATTGTAAATAATGTGTTTGTATGAAAACATTATATTCAATTAGCATATCCTATATATAATAAGTACTCTTTTTAAAAGTGCTTCTTTTTCACAAGAGTCAGTTTTGTCTTTTTTTCTGTTTAGACTTTGTTGTTCCCCTTTTTCATTTGTTTTCATATCTAGGTGATGTAACTAAAGGGTTGAGCCAACTTGACACTGACTACTGTAATTATAATGCCTTCAATCCTGTAAATCAGATTGCATAATGGAAGCATTCGGAATCGAAGCAGTGCTCACACAAAATGCTGTGGCCAAGGTAGACAATCCACTTGGTGCGTTTTAAAAATGAGTCAGCGTTTGCACTTTTTTCATCTTTTCATGTTGCCTGTTGTGAGTGGTGTTTATAGTTTTGATTATTAAATTAAATTAAATGCTAATTAATTAATTAAATTATAAAAAAAAAAACATTTTGAAATGGTTAAGAAATTTGGGTGAGACTGTTTGATCATCTTATAGATGGCTTTGTTCTCTCTCTCGCATTTATTTACAGTTATGTACCTACCGACAACTCATATTTGTTGTGGTGACAACAAAATGTTTGAAATGAAGGAAAATCTTTCTTGTTGTGGCGGTAATTCATTTAACAAGATGATCCAGTATTGCTGTTTTACAAACGACACTCTTGAAGTGAGGCTCAAAAATGAATCTTACCATTCACCACCTCCCACAGGTTTGTCTTTACAACTCTTACATTGATTTTTTGCCTTCTTTCTTGTATCTGTATTGGTATAATGCACACATCTGCACCAAATGTAAAACTTGAGAGATGGTTTCTGACAGTTTGTGCAGAAATTCTTTGGTTATGCAAACCGATTGTTGCAGCAGCTGTCCGAATGGCTGGTCTCAGACATTCTTGGAGGTGAAGATGCTGGATGTGGAGGTCCTGGGCTGGTGTGGTTACACGTGGTCTGCGGTTGTGAGGCCGGTTGGATGTACTGCCAAATTCTCTGAAACGCCTTTGGAGACGGCTTATGGTAGAGAAATGAACATTCAGTTCACGGGCAACAGCTCTGGTGGACATTCCTGCAGTCAGCATGCCAATTGCACGCTCCCTCAAAACTTGCGACATCTGTGGCATTGTGCTGTGTGATAAAACAGCACAATTTAGAGTGGCCTTTTATTGTGGCCAGCCTAAGGCACACCTGTGCAATAATCATGCTGTCTAATCAGCATCTTGATATGCCACACCTGTGAGGTAGATGGATTATCTCGGCAAAGGAGAAGTACTCACTAACACAGATTTAGACAGATTAGTGAACAATATTTGAGAGAAATAGGCCTTTTGTGTACATAGAAAAAGTCTTAGATCTTTGAGTTCAGCTCATGAAAAATGGGGGCAAAAGCAAAAGTGTTGCGTTTATAATTTTGTTCAGTGTATAATAATTATTTAGGTGACCCTACTGTACCAGGTGATCCAAACAGTTCCTACTCCAGTTAAGATATAATAATTTTCCATTCCAATGTATTGTGACGAGCGTCCCGCAGCTTCATCAGCGTCGCCCTGGAAACAAGCGAGGCACACCTGGCCGTCCTCATCACAGGCTGATCGGTCACAGCTGCAGCTCATCAGGCGGCGGCCACATAAGCCACGCAAGCCCTGCCATCTAGGAGATTCCTCCATGAGACTGAGCACTAACTCGCCCTCTCATTTTTCCCACAGAAAGCAGCGTGTGACCGACCAGCCCCACAGGAGCACTGCACGGACCCTCTGCACTGGGAAGACGGAAGAGAGCACTCACGGCACCGGAGCACCAACCTGGACCTTTCTCCCTACCACCCTCCTCACTAATAAATCCACCCTCCGGGGTATTGATTGAGATTACTTGTCGTGTGATTCTTCACCCCGTTACAATATA
>NW_015654496.1:80726-85178 GCF_001515625.1 Sinocyclocheilus rhinocerous
ACATAAGCCACGCAAGCCCTGCCATCTAGGAGATTCCTCCATGAGACTGAGCACTAACTCGCCCTCTCATTTTTCCCACAGAAAGCAGCGTGTGACCGACCAGCCCCACAGGAGCACTGCACGGACCCTCTGCACTGGGAAGACGGAAGAGAGCACTCACGGCACCGGAGCACCTACCTGGACCTTTCTCACTAGCACCCATCACCCCAATAAATCCACCCTCCGGGGTATTGATTGAGATTACTTGTCGTGTGATTCTTCACCCCGTTACAGTATCTTTAAAATGTCAAAGGCAGTGGATACTAGTGCCCTCTTTTTTAAGTTTTGATAAAGCACTTGTAGCCAAGACAAGCATAATCACATTATTAACTACAAATCCCACTTGCACATGGTAATTTTTATTATGTGTATCAAAATTAGATCCATTTCAGTTCTAAATGTTTTGAACCATTATGTATAAAAGCTAAATGATCAGAAGACTTGGATTAAGAATACTTGATTCATACGGACCTCTTTATGGATTTTTTGAAGCTTCAACATTTTGGTGGAATGGACTTTCTGTGGAGAGACATAAATCTCTCGGGTTTCATTAAAAATATCTTCATTTATGTGCTGAAGATAAACAAAAGTCTTATTGGTATTAAATGGCATGAGGCTGAATAAGTGCTGACAGAATTTTCATTATTGGGTTAACTATACCATTAAGGCAATACCCACCTATGTTAATGTCTTTGTCTCACTCTATCATTAATGTTTCTTAGAAGCTGGACCCTCAAAGTATGTCAACTGCTCAGGGATACTGTACAAGGGGGAATCAGGTCTTACTCAGGTCAGAATCCTTCTGATAGACTGAACTTTTTTTGATTATGGCAGAGGCTATTTACTCCTAGTGCAAATGGTGATAGATTCTATTTATACTAAGTGAGAATAGCATTATTTTCTTTGCACTAAGTGTAAATAGTATTACATGCTAAGCTATTTAGTGGCAAATACTATTTGCACCTCAGTGCATTGTACTACATAGTAAAACAGTATGCAGGAACAACATATTCAATGTATATGGTTATTTATTTTAAATCATAAATGGCTGCTACTTGTCACTATCCCTTAAATGGTATCCCACCCCTGCCTACTCATAAACCTAACCATACTGAACCTGCTGATCATTAAAGGTGTCCTTGAAGGTCCGGAAAGGAGCTACAATTATATATGGTTATATACCATTATATATAGTGTATCATTTGAAAGGCTTTATGTTATTTCTTCATTTTATTTGAAATAAATGGGTCTCAGAGCTGAAATGCAATGGTAAAAGGGAGAAAAATGGGGTCAGAAAAAAGGTGGATTCAAACTCGGGTTGCGTCAAAAGGTGAGGTAATTGCCCTTACTCAACATGCCACTATTCCTGTTACCATTTGGGTATCATTTTCAGTCAATTGTGTAAATAGCCTATACCAACAAGATGGGCTATTTCACATTCCAATTGATAATAGTCCACCTGTGGCAAATACAGTACCTTATTGTGATTTAGAATTAAATAATGATATCACAAGAGCAAGACTGCTGTTATGTTGAATGTTGTTTAACCAAAAAATGTAGACTGTACTCAAACAGTTTGCTTATATATGTGTACCATGTTTACCTGTATGTGTTTCAGTGCTGTGGTAAAGATGTCTACAGTCTAGCAGATGACAATGTGCTGTGCTGTAATGGAATCCTTTATCGCAATGTGCCTGAACAGTCAGAGTGTATCGGAGGTGTTATATATACTCAAAACCAGATTAAGATGTTGAGTTGTGGCTCGTAAGTCTATGACCACAAAAAACAGCTGTGCTGCTCAGGTCATCTCTACAACAAAATGAAAGCAGAATGCTGTGGAAACCTCTTGCTGCATGGAATATAATAACAATCAAATTTGCTGTTCCTCTTCAACCCATGCCATGCTTTATGATACCAAACGAGAGCATTTGTGCTGTGGGCATTACTACTACAACACGTCCCTATGGAGCTGCTGTGCTGAACATCTCAAACCAACACCAAAGACAGACAGTTATCCACCAGAATACAGACTTAAACCACTAACGGACCTGATCCCTGACATATGCCATAAAAAAGGTCTGAAACAAAGAGCTCTGTTCATGATTGGATGCTGTGCAACATGAAATGCCAAATATTATTATTATTTTTTTAATCAAACAAAATAAATGATTGTATCTATGTATATGTTTGATTCTAGTGCTCTTTGGCAAAGTGGCGAGTGTGGTACTTCACCAAAAATGGCGTGACATTGTGTTGAGAGTCATTGTGGCGGTCAGCGAGTTATCACAAGGGACTTTACTCCATGTGTCCCTGGATCACTGCAGTTCTCCTGCACTAGAGAACAGCATGACTTACCTTTGGGAGGAAAACAACAGGAAGTACAAGCCTCTCTCCATCCCTGTTGACGTAACCTCTGACATTCACATGTTCTTTACAGCATGTGACCTAAATCTCATGCAGGCCTTAAAGCAGAGTGTCAACACATGTTCGCACATGCTTCATATTCAGGGTGGATTTTCAATGTAAGTCAACTTTTAAAGAGAAACAGTTGACCTATCGGTAAGCCCCGCCCCCCTTAGTTACTGTTGCAAACTCGAACAAACAAATGGAGTTGCTAACTGTCTTACAATGACATGCAGCTGTCAGTGTGAAAACCTTGTCCCGAGATGTTTTAGATACATTTTGAACACAGAAGGACCACCATTCAAGTGGGACTTAAATATGCCATAGAGAGATATATAAAAGATTTAAAAATAAATATTGTGGGTATTAATTTGGAAGCGAGGGTTTACAGATCACAATGCAAGCGGGAGAAGCCTTGTGTTACAGTCATCACAATTGTAGATGACAACATCCAGGATGTACCGCAGGGTAAGATTAAATTAATTTACATTTGACCAGTTTATTATGGAGAGGCACTAAAATGCAGATCTTCATTTATGTGTTTTTGACCTACGCTGTACATGACGTGAGAACAGTTAGCTATTTAGGTTGGTACGTTAGCATGGACTCGCTAACTTTAACGTTAGCAAGTTTTAGCCAGAGATACCTTGCTGAAGCACAAGATGACATTAACGTTCTGCTTGAGCAGATTGGGGTTGAATGCTTAGGGACATTTTGCTCTGTTTTGTTTGTGTTTAGGAAATGGAATAAAATATATTCTATTGCCAATCCTCTCAGGATACCTGTATGTGGCGAATGGGGCAGGGCAGAGAGCCGTGGGAATGGAGCGAGGCCGGTGGAGTAAATGATAATGAGTGATACCTACACCACTCACCGGTCTCGAGTCCCACAGAGGAGCTACGGAAGGATAAAAGGAGGAGTAACGACAGTGTAGGACAAGAGAGGACCAGGCCTCGCTCCGTTCCCACGGCTCTCGGCCCCGCCCCACTCGTCACACTGGAATCAGTGTTTCAAGTACACACTGTTTTTCCATTTTTGTAGCATTAACACCATAAAATCAATGAGAGCTTCAGATCTTCCAATGTTTCTCTATGGCGCTGAAACCTAAAGATGTCCAAGTTCCGCTCCCTGTGCAACTGATACTTAACTGCCATTGGCTCATCTGCATTCGATGGGAGGGGCATACCGATAGGTCAATTGCATCTTTTTTTTTTTTGGTCTGATTTACATTTTACCTTTTATACACATAACATTTTACATACTAAGTGCATTTATTTTAATAAAAATGTTTTTAATCAATAACCGAACATCTGTTGGATTATTATTTATCAGTCAGGTAACTTTAAAAATGTTAAGCTACAATAAAAAAAAATTTGACCACATGATTTTCTCCTTTCAATAAATTTTACTTATATAATAATACAATTAAATAATTACTTGACTTATAATTTATTTAATATCACATACATTTTGATATTTAATCAATTTCAGGTCTGTTTTATTTTAGTGGCAGGATTTACAGTCCGAGTGAAGAAAATGCTAATTCATCATTTAAAATACAAGTACATTTAAAATTTTGCATATTAGCGCAACCATACGTTTGTTGTAGTAATACATTTGTTATACCATTACTTGAACGATTATACTTAATAATGTATTTTATGAGAATATGCAATATATTCACTTCATCTGTTATAATCGTGCAGCATATTAAAGGATCTAAAGCAAGGGTGCCCAAACTCAGTCCTGGAGGGCCGGTGTCCTGCAGAGTTTAGCTCCAACTTGCCTCAACACACATTTACATTTACATTTACATTTAGCAGACGCTTTTATCCAAAGCGACTTACAAATGAGGACAATAAAAGCAGTCAAAACTAACAAAAGAGCAACAATATATAAGTGCAAATGACAAGTCTCGGTTAGCCTAACGCAGTACACGTAGCAAGGTGTGTGTGTGTATATATATATATATATATATATATGTGTGTATGTATGTATGTATGTATATAT
>NW_015654496.1:85223-97151 GCF_001515625.1 Sinocyclocheilus rhinocerous
TTTAGTCGTTTCTTGAAGATGGTTAAGGACTCAGCTGCTCGGATTGATTTGGGCAGGTCATTCCACCAGGAGGGAACAGTTAATGAAAAAGTTTGTGAAAGTGATTTTGTGCCTCTTTGAGATGGCACAATAATACGCCGTTCACTAGCAGAATGTAAGCTTCTAGAGGGCACATAACTCTGAAGTAATGAATTTAGGTAAATGGGTGCAGAGCCAATGGTGGTTTTGTAGGCAAACATTAATGCCTTGAATTTAATGCGAGCAGCTACTGGTAGCCAGTGCAAATTGATGAACAGAGGTGTGACGTGTTCTTTTCGGCTCATTAAAGATTAATCTTGCAGCTGCATTTTGGATTAACACACCTGCCAGGAAGTTTCTAGTATGCCTAGGAAGACCTTAATTAGCTGCTTCAGGTGTGTTTAATTAGGGTTGGAGCTAAACTCTGCAGGACGCCGGCCCTCCAGGACCGAGTTTGGGCACCCCACATCTCTCTATGTGTTTTGCTTCAAGAGAGCAACCATACATTTGTGTTTCACTTTCTTTCTTTTATATTCATTTATTCTTCATTCGTTCATTCATTCAGTTATAATCATTTATCATTTAATCATTTTATTATTAAATTTAATCATATAATCATTTATAATAATTATTATAGCCATTTATATACTCATTTCATTGATTAATGAATTAATTAGTCATTTAAAATATAGTGTTTTTTAATATTATTTTTCCATTGTTGTTTAGTCTTATATATGTGGTTTCAAGGGCTGTTTGTCTTCATGAATAAGCGATAAGAGGGAATGTTTATGGAAATTCACGGTTTATGGGATATTGTTGTGAAGCAAATGGTATAACACTACTTGTTGGATTTGTGTTCGTCAGACGAAGTCTGAGCATATTCAATAAACTCTGCTCTTTTTTTTATCATCATTAGCCTACTTTGTGTCCTGCTTCTGCTCTTCACTGGCTTTTCTCAGTCAACTTTTTGCGCTTTGCTTGGCCATTTGTTGTGATAAACTGGAAAGTGTGTCCAGCTGAATTCAATTTGAGTTTTGTTAAACGAATAAAAAAAGAAGCTTATTTTACCTCGGAAGCGGTCGCGGCTGCAGTCGTGTGAAGACCGAAGAGTGTAAAGACCATCGACTCTACCGTGCGACTCCACCGGGCAGGACACCGGCAAAGGATAAGTATCGCTTTTTATTTCTCCTCTTTCCTACTACTTGTTTCACTTCTGTTTCAGTTTTTTTATAACCATTTCTTACTATGTGTCAGTAAGTTGTTGTTATTTTAGCATGTGTGTTTGCCTCAGTGTTATTTTTTAGGATTACTGATGAACTAATGTACTTTGATTTGTATTAGTTATCTATTTTAGTTTTAGTTACAGTTGTAGTAATGTAAAGCGTCTGCTAAATGACTAAAAGTAAAAGTAAAGTAAAAGTAACTTCTTGGCAGATAGAACTGTTAATAGAATTTTAGGTACCAGACAAAATTTTCTGTTGACAGGTTTTGGGTATTAGACCACTTTGCTGACTATGTTCTGTTACCATGCAGACAAAACAGATATTTTCTGACAGGATCTGAAGTCCGGGGCTGGATCTGATATTTCTGGCATGGAGGCATGATCTAACAATACCACAAACTGTATGTGAAATCTAATACAAAATTGCATAAAATTACATATAAGTAAAAAGTAACATACAAAAGACAAATGTATCACGCAGCTTTGATTGTTTCATTAGACGTGTGTTCTAGACAAGGAACTATATGCTGCAGGTATATTGTCATGTGTAAATGTACATCAAACCAGTTATTTCAAAATAAATAGTTGTGAGCATGGTTTGTTGTTGATGTTTATCTAAAAAGAAAGAAATAAAATCACATGGGAACATGGCAGGATATAGGCTGGATTTTTCTAATAGGCTGCATTTTTCTAGGCAAGACTATTACTGGAAGCGGTTATTTGTAATGCTGTTATCAGATTTGAAAAACGTTTTCCATAGAACACTAAATGGGGTTTTAATAGTCAAGTCAAGTTTCTATACTACTTTATAAAATACAGATTGCTTCAAAGCAGCTTTACAGTAATAAACCTTTAAACTATAATTACACCTTAAATGTCAATTATAAAGCATTGTTCATAGTCTTCCTCTCAAGAGATTGCTTCACGAACTGCAATGTTTTTGGTTTTATGTCAGTGTTTTATGATACATTATATACAGTATTATATTTGTTTTAACTGTATAAATTTGCAGTTTAAATAATATTCATGAAAAATGTAATGGAATTAAAACAATTATAAATCATTATTCAGCAAAAAAAGAATAGAATGTGCGGTAGAGTTAGTAGTGTGATCGTTTCAGTAGCCTATTGGGTCACGTTTTATAAGATAATTTGAATTTGCGGTTTTACTTTTTAATACTTAAGTATTTTCAAAACCAGATACTTTGTACATAAAAGTAGTATTTTATTGGACAGCTTTATTTTATCTTAAGCAATATATTGGTGTGGCATGGAATTTGTGTAACGTTACTTGTCCACCACTGAATCGGAATACTATTCACTGGCTGTAACCAGTAACCACGTCTCCATGGAAACGTTAACAACAAAACACAGGCGCGCTGTAGTGTGTCGGGTTTATTGCAAGTAGCTGCTTTGGTCTTTTTATGTGTTTTTTTTAAACACATTTTAAATTAGAAATACGCGCGTGGCAATAAGTTTTCACTTTGTCGTGACTGTTTGTATACCTGTTAAAACGTCTGTCTTATCTGCTTTTTTCACTAAAGCTCAAACGAAATGGTAAGTGCTTTTTAAAAATGAAACACTAAATTATGGTCAGAAACTATGAACTAACAGTTATTCGCTTTGCAATTTACATTGGGGTTCAGGCTTCAGAATTTTTGAAGTAGCCTACTGAAACCTTGCAACGCTATCTTACATAGGCTATTTTACGAGGTGGCGAATTCGTACGACCTCACTATTTTATGCGTGTGTGTGTGTGTGTGCGTGTTAAAGGTTCATGAGACTTAAATCATACAGCTACTCACTAGTTGTTCATGACATTTGTTCCTCAAAGATAATAAAGGAATCATTAAATTGATTAAGATTCAAATGCCTCATTCTTTTCAGCCTCAAAGCGCCACATCCTCCTGTGGAAAGCAGTCGGGCAGCAGCGCTTTCACTCGACGCTATCGCACACGAGCCCTCACCTCTCATGTGGACGAGACCCTCTTTGGGACACTAAAACAGGTAGAAATAAGCTTACTGCGCAATCGTAGACATTGAATGAAAATAAAAGGAAGACTCAACTGTCTTTTGTCTCAGCATTCTGCTGGTGATATGAAAGACGATCCTGAAGGCGGAAGCGTGAGATCGAGGACACTGTCACGCTCTGCTCCAGCACCCAAAGAGCCAAAGTCAGAAACGGTGCGCATCATCACTAAAGACCTCATCAGGGACCTCAGGCAAGTAGACGCAAAGAGTTTTTGCTCTGTAGTTACATGTAGTTATCCTTATTGAGGTATTTGCATTACCTGATCAAAATTAGAAATTGGGAGTCGACTCCAAAAGAGTCGATTCCTCGACTCTGAGTAGCTGTAGTAGTAGTGTCGATTCTAGCACAGGAATTGACTCTTCTTGTTGTGAAATTGCTTACTCATTCAGTTGAGTGCAATGTATCAGTGAAGAGTGAACTAGTGTTGGGTTCAAGTCCACCTAAGTCGAGTCCAAGTCGAGTCCGAGTCTTTAACCAATCGAGTCCGAGACAAGTCAGAGTCCAATATGGGCCGAGTCGGACTCAAGTCAGAGTCCCAAACAGCCGAGTCCGAGTCCAACGAAACTCTATTATTTATTAGTATCTTAACATTTTTTAACCTTTACAACTAGAAAAACGCAATGTCCGTTTAAATGTAACAAAAGCAAATCTCTATTGCATCTTGCAATTTAGATTTTTTATTAATAATTAGTGTCCTGCTTTGCTTAGCAAACTTAAAGTCATGTAACAGAAGTTATGGCTGAATTGATTTATGTATCATGACATATTTCAGTGAAACAGGTTTTAGAATGTAAAAAATTAAAGGGCGGGACTTGACTTTATTAATCGTTAAAGTAAAGGTATAAATTCAAGAATGGGGTAAAGGAGTAAGTATCTTGGTGAATGGGACCTTAAGAGCAGAAAATGCACCTTTTATCTAAATAAAAAACAAGCTTTATATCATTTTCATGATTTTTAATGAAATATCAATTTTGAATAATCAAAATTAGTTTGTGTCTGCTTATTCTATTCATCAGTGTTTGAACCATTAAAGAAGAAACTGCATTTGAATTTCTGGGTAAAAAAAAAAAAAACGAAAAATGAATGGACGCCAAAGTACACAGACCCCTTAGACAGGGGATTTAGAATTTTTTTCTTGGATGAAAATGAGGCTGTGAGGGATAAACCTAGTCTGTACAATGGCACACACTACACAGAAACCAGTCGGCTTTTTTCAAGTACTGGACAAGACTTAAAAACACTATCACTATCGTGATAATGCATTGAGTCAGTGACATTTCCGTCAATTGTCCCTGGACTCGGTTGGACTCTGACATATTTTCAGAGTCCGAAAGGCTCGAGTCCGAGTAAAAATGCATCCGAGTCCGTGACAAGTCCGAGTCCTTTAAAAAACTGTACTCGAGACCGGGCTTGAGTCCGAGTACGAGTCAGAGTACCCCAACTCTAGAGTGAACCAAAATGAAGCCAATTCAGACACTGACTTATTACACCTGGTATCAGAGAGTTTGCACATAAACAACTTCGTCACAGACTTTTATCTTGTTTAGAAAAAAAAAACAGTCATAACTTTACATTACATTGAAATTATAGGCTACATACCTCCTCTTGTAGTTTCATCCATGTTATATTAGGACATAATCATTAAACTAGTCATAGTAAAAACAAATTAATGAATTTATAAAAAAAACTGCAAAACAGAAAAAAAACAGATTAGTAAGTACATCATTGTATTGTCACGCCCCTGGACTGTCTGTGTGTGTTTCTCTCCCCATGTGCTCTCCGTGACCTAGTTTTCCCTCTTGTTAATCATGTCATTTAGTTCAGGTGTGTCTTGTTATTGTCCTCGTTTCCCCGTGCTTTTAAGTCTCAGTTTGTGTCGGGTCTCAGTACGTCATGTTCGTGTGTCACCAGCCATTCCTTGTGTGGATTTCCCCTGTTTTCTGGATTGCATTAAAGCCTGTTCCTTGATCCACGTCTCTGCATCGTTCCTTCCGACACACTTCCTGACAGAAGACCCGACCGACAAAAGAGGTATATTGTGTGTTCCCCTCCGTTTGTTTTCCGTGTTTTGTACAGTGTTTTGTTTTTTTTCCCCTATGGATCCCCTCGCTGCTAAATCCACACCCTAGCCCGTGAGGACCTTCCCATCTTGGAGTATGCGGTTGAGTTCAACCAGCTCGCCGCACGGAGCGACAGAGCTGAGGATCGCCACGGAGCTGGAGCTGCTAGTGACGTCAGACCAGGTGCGAGAGCCAGCTACAACGCCCGCCACGAGGGAAAAAGCCATGGACAGCGTGGAGAGGAGCTCCGCCCACTGCACCATGGTTGTGTATCTGGGACTGCTGGATTTTGAAGGGGACCTAATAGACTGGGAGGCAGTTATATATGCGGACATGCCCATTCTCCTCCCACCTTTCTCTGACTTTCCAGTCTGCCAACCCTGTCGTTCCCCTGTCTGATGAGCTTCCAGTGCTGGGAGTCGCGATTTGGTGTGTGTGGGAAGCGCACACCAGCCCTGAGAGCCCGGAGGCTCAGAAATGTTTACAAGTTTACAAAAGCAGAAAAGAGCCTAGATAAAAGTTATCGTATTGCTGCATATTATCACATTACCTGACAAATAAATAAATAAATAACGCAATTATTTTAGCTTAGGCTTGCCTAGCAGATACATGATACATGACCTAGTAAAAATTATTAATTAATTAATAATAATTAATTCTGAAATTAGGTTAAGATAACTACTCAAGTGTGCTCAAAATGCTCAAATGGCTTCGCTAGTCCCTCCCAGTACCATGACTAGAACCGCCATTGCCTGAAATGAGCATTGGTGTGTGATTGTAGTTACAAGATTACCCCACAAGAAGAGGGAATATGGAAAAGAAGAAGCTCAATATGTTTTTTTTTTTGCTAGTTTTACTGTAAATATAGAAAAGCATTAACAACTATTTATTTATTTAGTTAGTTAGTAGTTAATTAAAAATAACTTCTCTGCTCACCCTCAGCCCATCTGTTCGGTGCGAGCACCGCGGGTCTGCTAGTCTCCATCGTCGGCGTGGCTGGAGAATCCCTTGCCTCTGAGTCCCAGACTCCGCCTCGGCCCGTCGACCACAGCAGCTCCCCCATGGCTCCTAGCTCCCTCCTCTCCGCCGTGGCCCGGCAGTCCACTGGCTACGCAGGGCTCCCTCGTCCCTCCGGCTCCGCCTTGGTCTGTCGTCGACCATCCGTCGCCTTGGGACTCCACTCCTCTGGCTGCGCCTCGGCCCTCTGTCCCTCCGGCTCTGTCAGGCTCCTCCTTCCCTTCGGCTCCACCTCAGTCCTCTGTCGCACCGGCTCCACCGCAGCCTTCCGGATTTCCGCCTCAGTCGCCTTAGCCATCTGCTCTGCCTCTGCTCTACTATTTTTAAGCTCATTCTTTGCTCTTGTTTTGTTAAACCAGAATCCCAAATGAGGACCCATCTGGGCAGTCTGTCATCCTGTCCTCGGCTGAATTCAGGCGAATCATGGTGGAATCTCATGTTCCTAGTGAAGAGGAGAAGGCAGCCGTGCTGGAGGCCCAACTCCAAGCCCGTGAGGAAGCCATGGTGAGCCATCTCAAAATCTCTCTCTTTTTTTTCTAATTACATGTTTGAACCCCAAATGAATGCATGGTCACTTCTGCATTTAATATCAGTGTAACTTCTAGTGTAGTGCAGTATTTAAAAATTAAGCACAAAATTAGCTCTTGAGGAAGTCTCCCACTACAGGACAAAGCAATATTGATATGATCCACCTTTACACTAAATGTATTTAACACTTCTGAAAATGTAATGTATTACATTAATGTAATATACTACAATGTTATGTTTACTACAGTTTTTTTTACATTTATCAGCCACCACATTAAAACCACTGACAGGTAAAGTGATTAACATTGATTATATTGTATTGTTTCAATGGAATCTGTCAAGGGGTGAGATATATAGGCAGCAAATCAACATTCAGTTCTAGAATTGTATGTGATAGGAACAGGGAAAATGGGCAAGCAAAATGATCTGAGGGACTTTGACAAGGGCCACATAAGGATGGCTAGATGACTGAGTCAGAGCATCTACAAAACGGCAAGTCTTGTAGGGTGTTTCCAGTGTGCATTGGTTTGTACTGACAGGTAAAGTGATTAACATTGATTATATTGTATTGTTTCAATGGAATCTGTCAAGGGGTGAGATATATATAGGCAGCAAATCAACATTCAGTTCTAGAATTGTATGTGATAGGAACAGGGAAAATGGGCAAGCAAAATGATCTGAGGGACTAGCATGTCTGCACCAATCAAACAAAACAGCTACTCTAGCTCCAATTTCTGAAAAGCTTAATGCTGGCCATGACAGAAGACACAGTGCATTACAGTTTGCTGTGTATGGGGCTGCGTAGCTGCCCATGATGACCCAAGTCCACCTCCAAAGGAACATGATAAAAGAGATCAAGGTCTTGCCTTGGGCTCTAAATTCCCCAGATCTCAATTTGATCTATGGGATTTACTGGACCAACAAATCCAATCCATGGTGTCCACACCTCTTAATTTGCAGGGTAGGGTGTTTCCAGTGTGCATTGGTTTGTACCTACTAAATATGGTGCAAGGAAGGACAACCGTCAGGGTCATAGATGCTCACAGCACATAAATGCATGTGGGAAGTGAAGACTAGCACGTCTGCACCAATCAAACAAAACAGCTACTCTAGCTCCAATTTCTGAAAAGCTTAATGCTGGCCATGACAGAAGACACAGTGCATTACAGTTTGCTGTGTATGGGGCTGCGTAGCTGCCCATGATGACCCAAGTCCACCTCCAAAGGAACATGATAAAAGAGATCAAGGTCTTGCCTTGGGCTCTAAATTCCCCAGATCTCAATTTGATCTATGGGATTTACTGGACCAACAAATCCAATCCATGGTGTCCACACCTCTTAATTTGCAGGATTTAAAGGACCTGCTGCTAATGTCCTTTTACCAAATACCACAGGACACATTTGGATGGTTTTGTGGAGTCCATGCCTCGACACATCAGAGCTAATTTGGCAGCATGAGGGAGACCTACACGATATTGGGCAGGTGGTTTTAATGTTGTGGCTAATCAGTATTCATAATATGCTATATTATGATACAAGTAGTTGTGTTCAACAGTTATTAGAAATATGACAGAGTTTGCTACTACCACAGTTTGCTATATGGGAGAATACAACAGAAGCTCACGGAACACTGAGGTTTCATCAGAAATATGTAGCCAGTCAACTTGCATAAAGTCCTTTGTTCAGACCGGTCTTGTAGATAATTTCGACCTGAGGTGTACAGTCTATTTTGGGTCTTTATTGCAGTTTATTTTAATCCCTTTTAACTATTTCAACAAGTAAGTGGTACATTTTCAAAACTCCAAACGGATCACATTTAAAACCGCTAGTCATTCTTTAAAAATCTGATCTCATGCTTTGGGATTGTATGTTATTTCTTTCCATATAATCATTGTTTATAGCTTACACACAACGCAAGAAAGCTTGATTTGAAAAACTTTTAAGTAATCATTCAGTAACAAACATTCAGTAATTACATACTAAATAGAACAAATAAACAAATTACAAAAAAATAGCACAAATAAATACAACAGAATAAATGATACAAGTGAAATAATGCTTTTTAGGTAGGTCTAACAATATTCAGGAACAGAAATTTAATAATGTAATCAAATGTAAAACAACACTGGATAGTGTTTATTCTATAAACAAATACAGATTAATCCTTAAAATTAAAGTCACCAAGGTTACTCGTTCAAAAGCAGTGATTTGTCTTATGCTGTTTAATTAACATGGACAGCAGCAGGCTGTTGTCACTTTAAGAACAAATGCATGGATCCAGTATACTGTTATACATAAGTTATCTTTCAAAACAACTGTTAAGACATAATCAACTATTTAAGTGAATACTCACCAAGATGGGCGTTTTGACATAATTGTGCATGTTTTTGACCATTTATGTGCAATAAACCAATTTGGAGCCCGTGAGGACCTTCCCATCTTGGAGTATGCGGTTGAGTTCAACCAGCTCGCCGCACGGAGCGACAGAGCTGAGGATCGCCACGGAGCTGGAGCTGCTAGTGACGTCAGACCAGGTGCGAGAGCCAGCTACAACGCCCGCCACGAGGGAAAAAGCCGTGTCCTTGTCAGACAAGTGACTCTGTGTGTGCACACTTTGGGTGTGAGAGCACAGAAATCAGCTTGAGTCATGATTAGAGTTCTCTTGAAAAGACACCGTTTGTGAAATTACAGTCTCTCAGCATTTCCAAAATAGTACTTTAAGAACAAATGCATGGATCCAGTATACTGTTATACATAAGTTATCTTTCAAAACAACTGTTAAGACATAATCAACTATTTAAGTGAATACTCACCAAGATGGGCGTTTTGACATAATTGTGCATGTTTTTGACCATTTATGTGCAATTGCAATAAACCAATTTGTGGTCACAAGTGACTCTGTGTGTGCACACTTTGGGTGTGAGCGCACAGAAATCAGCTTGAGTCATGATTAGAGTTCTCTTGAAAAGACACCGTTTGTGAAATTACAGTCTCTCAGAACATTTCCAAAATACTGATTTCATCTGATAATTTGTGTGGATTACTGTACTCATTCGACCTACTGTACATGCTTTTGTGAATAAATGTTTGCAGGAATTTCCTGCATTATAAGTGTATAAGTGATGAACCTGCGGGAATTAGTAAAATTATGCACAATAGCTGCAATCAGACGACATGGGAGCGATCCAAATCCAATATTGTGCATTATGGTTGTTACTGTAAAGCTCCAAAAAGGACAAAAAACTATTATAAAAGCACCATGAACATTTTCCTGCACTGTATTATAGGTCTTCTGAAAACATTCAACAGCTTTGTTAGAGGATATTAAGCTTTTAAATTTATGTTGACTGAAAATCTTCCCAATGCTGCAGCTGTCATTCTCCATTGCAGCATTCAAACAGTGTGTCCCATTCAGTTAGGACAGTGAGCACAGTAAAACTCTCTCCGAGATGTTTCAGTGTTCTCATTATGAAGCATAATCTGAACATAAAGGTTTTGTTTGAAAGAACTGTTATCTGTAGTCCCATTAAAAAAGAGTGCATGATGCATTCCAAAGAAACACTGTTTATATTGTGTTTGTATTTATGTAGTAATAGCTACTGTTTCATAAATGCATTGTTCATTAGATTTTAAGAACATTGATACTCTTGCAACACAAATAGTAATTAGTAATTGCAGTTTTTTTTTTTTTTTTTTAAGAATTAATATTTTACCAGACGTCGCAGTGGCACCTACACATACATATATGTATAAAATATTTAATGTATTAACCATATTTAAGCAGTGTTAATGAGGTAGTTAATGTGGTAGATATTCTAAACTGATCAAAATAAAAACATGAAATGATATCACCTTATGTGGTGTGCGTCTGGGCTAAAAAGTTGCACTTGAACACACCAGAAAGACTACAGCCAATTACCAATTCAAATAGGGAAACCAAAACTAGGACTGCATACAAACCGTAAGCAAATGCTTGTTTGCCATTTTGAGTATCAATTATGTTGATCAGGTTATTCATTCCAGATTGATCATATCGTCATGAAAATATTTACGTATTGTAATGCTCAGGTAGATGACGTAAAATTAGAACAGCCTTTTTTTCTGTGCTGTCTTGACTTCTTTGCTTGTTTTCATCACTTTTGCTTTTATTCTTGCTCACTGACTTGTTCGCTAAACTGAACATCTAATACTCTCTCATCGACGGCACCAAAGAACACCGATTCAATATGCCTAATTGGCCAAAAAGCCCCTGATGTGGTCCAACTGTTCCGACTAGTGTCAACAATGTGGTTTTTAACAGTGGCCCGACATTGGTCGATGGCCAACCATCGACTTAGTGTGTCAGGGCCTTTAGAATTTAAAGAGAATTAAAGAAAACTTAACACATGTGGCTCAAAACAAACCAGCAAAAATTAAATGAAAGAGAACACATGAGGAACAGGTGAGAACAATTAACAGAATGAGTACTAGACAATGGCTAAATAATGGGGCGTGGCCAAGGAAATCAAGGAGGCGGGACAGTGGAGCACATGACATTACAAAGGATGCTCCTTTCAGAGGTCGCATTCGTCAGCCGTGTACGTCATCAAGGTTGTCTCATTTCAGAAAAGTAGCCATTATAAAAATAATAGTGATGTAAAGTCCGATTCATTTCTGCGAACCGGTTCTTTTCGGACAGATCGGCTCATTGAACCGGTTCAAAAAGCCGATTCATCGGTTCCTGACGTCATCAAGCAATAACGTCTCTACGCATTTCTTTTCTAACAACTCAGTGCCATGTTGTATCAATAAAAAATACAAATAAGTCATTTGTGTCAACGTATATTGAAACATTCAAAAATAAAGTTATTTGTGTGAAAGCATATTGCTGATTATTACCATATAATTCACTTAAGTTAATGGTGTTTGTGGTCACAGTTTCATTCGCGGATCCTCAGATACCACTGACTGACCAATATTGACTAGCCTACAACTTGGATAAGATTCCTAAAAGTTTCGCACCTACAGCACACATTACAGACATTGATGCACAAACGCGGATATGTTCTACATG
>NW_015654496.1:97972-103190 GCF_001515625.1 Sinocyclocheilus rhinocerous
TTCTACATGTCTTAACAGTATAAAGAATGAATAAACCAGTCTTATAAACTCCTTGATTTCGCTTAAGCAACTTTAAATATAATATGCATGCACAATAAACTATTGTAAAATTTATTTACATCACTCAACAGAAAGGTTTTTGCAGGTTTTAATAAAATGAAAATTAAGAACAGTCATAATAAACAAGTATATTTCCAGTACGCGCCTCAGGCTTGCACAGTATCGTCAACTCAGGCGCCGACGCTGATGGCTGCCTCCGTGGCGTGCTCCGCAGTTGTTTTTATGTTTTTGATAACTTTTAGGGCATGTGTCCACCACAGCATTTTTTCCAAAGTTTGGCGTATGCTGTCAATTGTTTTCAATAGGAGCTCCAAGTTTTTCATAAAAAAAATGACGCTGAAGCGCTCTGAAGCACTCACATGTAGGCATTTTTAGCAGATAGCTTGCAGTTTTTAGGTGGCTAAAAACGCTTTGGTGGACACACGGCCTTATTTTTTTGTGAGGCGTAAATTACTGTAATTTCTTTCTTACTTTGGAATGTAATGGCTTCTTTTCTGAAATTAGGTAACCTCATTGACAATGGTCCACAAATGGCACATCCTGCAAAATGGGATACACCTGAAGACAGAGTTATACCCAGAGAAGACAATAGAAACACAGACAGGGCTACCAGTGCAGAACCCTGACATTAATGATAGGCAAATGTATTAAACTGAATGGGAAGAGATGCATATGAAAAGGTAGATTGTAGTTTGATTGCTTCTATTGCAACGTCTCACGCATGACACCGCATTCTAAAAACATGGTGCTCAAGCTGAAAAAAGTGTACTTTTTAAAAAACATCTCGAGAACTTTTTTTTTTTTTAATCCCTCCACTGCCCTCCTAAACGCAAAATTGTGTTCTGTGTGTATGGCCCCAACAATGTTCTCTGGCTGTCTTCCATGCACTGCTATTTTCTTCAAGATATGTGAATTTAGTTGTTGTCATTTTGTCAGGATGCTGCAGAGCAGAGAAAAGCACAGATACGTCAGGCAGACCTGTCTCGGCAGAAGAACCAGAACCTCAGTGAGCTCGAGGCAGAGGCAAGGGACCGGGCTCAGTACCTGTTGGAACGGGCCAACACCCTGAGAATGGAACAAGAGGACGAGGTCAAGAAGCTCAATGAGGTAGATAAGACCACAATGAAAAGCCAAACCATAGCTGCATCACATTTCGGAGGCTGCGTCCTCCGGAGGTCGCATTTGTTGGCCGCATACATCGAGGCGGTCTCATTTATGAAAAGGAAGTCATGTTTAAGAAAAGTTTAGCCATGAGACCTCCTCAATGACATATGTGGCCAACAAATGTGACCTCCGGAGGACGCAGCCTCCGAAATGAGGTGCAGTGCATGACCTACTTACTGTAATGTTGCCTTTGCCTTTGCCTTTGCCTTCGTTGCCTGCAGTTAATTCAGGAAGTGCAGTGCCATGTTGTCCGGGATGTGCAGATTCAGGAGAAGAAACTGAACAGTGCAGAGTGGCTGGAGGAAGAGAAGAGACTGGATGCCATGATGGAGGTGGAGCGCCGCCAGGCCTTAGAAACCCAGGAACAAATTGAACAGCTGCGAAAGCAGCAAAGGATTAAGTGAGGATGTTCACGCTCTGTATTCTATATACTCTAAATACAACGCACTGTTCCCTATGGTTGATGTGTGGGTGTTATTAAAGTGGGAAGCTGTGCATCCTGGACCAGATCCAGATGTGTCTGGAGGAGAAAATGCTACAGGATGAGTTGAAGGAGCAGGAGGGTCAGCAGTTGTTGGAAAACATGGAGAGGATGCAGATGGAGGAGCTCAAGGTACATGCAATGAATCTCTAGATCAGTTCAAATTATGAATGGTTTAATAAAATAATTATAAATAGTAACTCACATAGATAAGTGTGTGTGAGTACATCTCTGTGTGTGATATTATCACAGGTCATTGAAAGGAAGAAGGAGGAGCAGAGGAATTTACTTCAAGAGATTCAGAAGATAAATGAAGAGAATTTGCTTGCTAAAGAGCAGAAAAAGGAAGAAGAGAGATTAGCAGATCTGCGAGCTGTAGAGTATACACGCAAGAAATTGGTAAGAAAAGTCTTTAATGGCTTTCTCTCTATCTTGCTTCTTTCATCACCCACCACAGTAATCTTAAACTAGGCCTTTAAAATCAGAGGCAGACTCTTCATGCAATTTTTGCATTTTTCATTTAAATCAATTAAATCAATTTCTTTATAAAACACACAACATAAAAGGAAAAATATCAAAATAACAGATACACAATAACAGAACACAAAAAATGAACAAACAAACAAAAAGGTTTTACATGTAATTATGTGTAGTGTGTGAGTGAGGTTGTGTTGTGTGTGCAAAAAAAGTGAAAAAATCTTCCCAAGCTGTCCCACAGCTAATCAAAAATCTAAATGAAAAGCACAAAAAGAGAGAGAAGACAAATGTATCTTCTAAAAAGAGAGAAAATATATATTTATACCAGGGTGAATATAAACATGAAATTGTCCAGCCAAGACTTTCACAGCACTATAAATATGAGGTAACACAAAGGCCAAATTCCCTTAATCATCCACCACAACCCTTACAGAAAAACCACATGAACCAATCACATGTTAAAATCACATGTGAAATATGTGAAACACATGGGGGGTTTTCTGTAAGGGAATGAGTAAAACCAAAGAAAATAGTTATGATGTGCAGCAAAAGATTGTTGAGCTTCACAAAATAAAAAGTGGCTGTAAGAAAACAGCTAAAGCACTGAAAATGCCCATTTCCATCATCAGGGAAATAATGAAATAGTTCCAATTAACAGAAAATGTTATGAATCTGCATGGAAAAGGACAAGTCTATATTGTATTAATGCAAGGTGAGGAGGATAATTTGAGGGTTCAAAGACTCTCCAAGGATCACAGGTGGAGAATTGCAGGAAATAGTCGAGTCTTGGGATCATAAAGAAAAAGAAAAAAAGAAAAATCACCTACACCACCACAAGTTGTTTGGGAGTTTTTTTTTTTTTTTTCAAGAAAAATAAAATGCTCTGCTCTCATCTAGAAACAAACTTCAGTATAATTAAAACGGAACTTAAAAATGGGAGTAGGTTCTATGAAAACTAAAAAATGAGCTTTTTGTCAGCAAACACTCAAAATGGGTTTGGTGCACACAGTGATAAAAAAGTACCCCATGAGTACACTTAAATATACTGCTGTATTTTTTATGTTGTGGGCCAATTTTTCTGCCGGAGGTCCTGGACATCTTCTTCAGATACAATCGTGGCACCCTTTGTACATAAGAACAAAAGAAGCCTGTGAAAATAAATCTGCATTGTTAATTCTTTTGATCTTTTTTTTTTTTTAATCCCTTTTGAAGTACAAGTAGTGTCTGGCCACTGAATAGGCTTGATTTTGTTTTTGGATGACAGCAGAGGATTATTTTCTTGAAATCCTCCCAAACAGCTTGTGTTTTAGGTGCTGTTTGAATTTATTATTATTTTTTTTTTGCTTTCTAATCCCAAGACTCAACTATTTTCTGCAATTCCACAGCTGTTATCCTTGGATTCATAAGATTTCCTGTTGATTGGAATTTCTTCATTATTTCCCTGATGGTGGAAATGGGAATTTTCAGTAATATTTCAGTAATTTTCCTTTACTTACAGCCACTTTCTATTTTGTGAAGCACAACAATCAGAGCTATTCTTTGGTTTTACTCATTGGCACCAATAATTCTGACCACGATTGTATATACAGGTACAGTACAGTAAGACAAGGGTGTTTCTTTCATTGCTTTGTTTTCTTCAGTTCTTGATTTGTTCATATATACATGTACATGTATAATACTTTATTATACATGTATACAATGTATACATATGTACACAATATGTATGATTAAATCAGTCATATAATGTGAAATCAAATTTTTCCTGATCTTTTTTGAAAAATAAAATAATTTATAAACTATGTAGACTTAAATAAGTCAAAACTCTTTTGAAAATAGAATAGACATGATTGAAAATCAGATTCAAAAACGTCTCTTTCAGAAATCTGTGACTTTGTGAAGATGTTTTATGGCTTCATATATTAACACATTTATACCTGCCTGTTCTGTATTTAGCCACCAAATAGGCCCAGACAGCCACAGTGAAGTAAGGAGATTCTAGGATAGATACTGTAATGGTTATTGTGTTCTGAACCTTATGCTGATGAATAATTAATGAGACTGATTGGGGGATGAGGAACACCTGGGGTAAGATGCATATTCAGAGACTGTTTGCAAGCAGATGCTTAAGAAGAGCGAGGAGAGCGGATGAGCATGTTTTTTAGTGTCTGTTTAGGTCACAAACGGCGAGGAGAATGAGGGGGCATTTATTCTATAGGGAGAGGGGTATCGTTCATGTTTGTGTAGGGCCGCTGATGATGAAGGTTGTGTGTAGATAGGGACAGGGTGGTAGGAGTGCTGCCATTCCTCAGTCTGACGACATTATCATAATGTGGGGACCTGTAAGTGTAAAGCTAATGTACATTGCCCTCTTCCAAATCAGATGTTTACATAAAACTATTATAGCATTTAGACCTCTAAATGATCTACTGACTTTTCACCACTTCCGAATTGGATGTGTTCATGAAATTGAGAAGTTCATACCTTTAATATTGTCACGGTCGGTGGTAGTGTGAGGAGCGCGGAACGAGGAGACCAGGAGTACAAAACAAAGGGATTTATTCTTGTCACAGGGAATCACACGTAGCACGAGGAGAAGACATCAACATACAATTCCAGACAAGGGAGAACAGAACGGGCTAGAACTAAATAGGGCTTATAACAAAGGGCAGACAGGTGATGGGAATAACGAACAACAAGGAACAGGTGATACTAATAATGAGACAAGGAACTGGAAGGACCAAATAAGGAAAACAGGAACTCAACGGGAACATACACATGACAGATTGCCCCCCTCCCGGACAGCGCGGTAACAGTACCATCGGGGAGGGGGGGCGGGCGCCCTGGAGGCTGGTGCAGGACTGGGACAGGGCGGAGACAAGGAGAGCCTCCAGGGCGGATCAGGAAGCCATGGCGGAGCAGGCAGTCCGGGTTGCCATGGCAGAGCCAGGGACTCGGGAGGCCATGGCGGAGCCGGGGACTCGGGAGGCCATGGCGGAGCCGGGGAATCAGGAGCCCTCCGTGGGCTATATTCGGGAA
>NW_015654496.1:103231-104355 GCF_001515625.1 Sinocyclocheilus rhinocerous
TTGATTTTTAAGGAGCGGGCACTGGAGAGAGCTCTTGGGCTGGAGCCCTTCCTGGGCAGAACTGGGGATCAGGAGCCCTTCTTGGGCTTAATGAGAAATCAGGAGCCCTTCCTGGGCTTAACGGGGAATCAGGAGCCCTTCCTGGGCTTAACGGGGAATCAGGAGCCCTTCCTGGGCTTAACGGGGAATCAGGAGCCCTTCCTGGGCTTAACGGGGAATCAGGAGCCCTTCCTGGGCTTAACGGGGAATCAGGAGCCCTTCCTGGGCTTAACGGGGAATCAGGAGCCCTTCCTGGGCCGAACTGGGGATCCGGAGCCCTTCCTGGGCCACACTCGGGATCAGGAGCCCTCCCTGGGCTTAACGGGAAATCAGGAGCCCTCCGTGGGCTTAACTCGGGCCCTTCCTGGGCTGAACTGGGGATCAGGAGCCCTCCGTGGGCCACACTCGGGAACAGGAGCCCTTCCTGGGCTGAACTGGGGATCAGAGTAGCGCTGACGTGGTGCTGGCACTGGAAGGTGCTCTGGAGGAGCTGGCACAGCAAAGCGCTTTCGAGGAGCTGGCACTGGAGTGAGTGTTGGGACTGGAGCAGACACTGGAGTGAGCTCTGGAAGGCGCTTACGAGGAGCAGGCACTGGGGCTGGAACCGACACTGGGGCCTCATGAACGTATGGAGGGCTTGCCATATTGATGTTCAATGGGCTTGCCATCTTAATGTTCAATGGGCGTGCCATATTATTGTCCGGTGGGCTTGCCACATTAACGTCTGGGGGACTTGCCACATTAACGTCCGGCGGGCTTGCCTGAGGAACGGCCGGCTTACTTGACTCGGGAACGGCATGATGTGAAACTATAAATAATGTGTTTATTTTATTTATTTATTTTTGGTCTCTGTGACTTTAAAGGGGTCATGAACTGAGAAATCAAAAGTCCCTTGATCTTTTGACATATAACAGGTCATTGTACTATAAAAACATCCTGTAAGTTTCAGAACTCAAAACTTTCTTTTCTTTTCGTCTAAAAACAGCTTATATTGAAGCCACACTAGACTTTAAAGGCAGAGTAAGTGATTTCTGGTAGCCAATGTTGATATTTGAAATCACCAAAACAAACACGCCCCTACCCCA
>NW_015654496.1:104371-104638 GCF_001515625.1 Sinocyclocheilus rhinocerous
AGACCAGGAGTACAAAACAAAGGGATTTATTCTTGTCACAGGGAATCACACGTAGCACGAGGAGAAGACATCAACATACAATTCCAGACAAGGGAGAACAGAACGGGCTAGAACTAAATAGGTCTTATAACGAGGGGCAGACAGATGATGGGGATAACGAACAACAAGGAACAAGTGATACTAATAATGAGACAAGGAACTGGAAGGACCAAATAAGGAAAACAGGAACTCAACGGGAACATACATGTGACAAATATGATGTGAAAC
>NW_015654496.1:105325-106654 GCF_001515625.1 Sinocyclocheilus rhinocerous
TGCATGGCCTTCTGGAGGACACGGGCATCCGCAGGCCTACCAGGGTCCAGGTAACAACTCAAATAAACCCATGTTGGATTATTCAGTCTAAACCAGTGGTTCTCAAACTTCTTGAATTCAAAGACACGCCATTGTCCACAACAATATTCGAAGGCCCCCTAGACCTATTCTTGTTTTCAGATGGGTTTTAATCTTTGGGACCTCCTAGTTTTTGTAAATTACAATTAAAATAAAAATAATTTAATTTAATAAATATTAGAAGCTGAACTGTTCTTCAGGGATCCCACTCTTTTTAAAGGCAGAGTAAGTGATTTCTGGTAGCCAATGTTGATATTTGAAAACACCAAAACAAACACGGCCCTACCCCAAAAGGGTCTTGCCCCTATTTTGATAGCTCTGCCCCACATATACGTACGCAACCCAGGCAACGATTCGTTCTGTGAAACAAAGCAAAACCAATGTTACACCGTGTCTACATCGGACGTGAGCGGCGCGGCGCAACAAATCCCGACAGAAAACTGCTGCCGGGTTCTATTTATGACGTGCTGACACAAATTTCAAATGGTTTTCAACGGTCGTTTGACCTCTTTCTCGCGTCCAGTGTAGGCAGACTTTAGTTGTTGTAGACACGGTGTTACTCACCTATTGAGAAGAAACAAAGCAACCTCGGCGTCCGATCGCAGGCCTCCGCTCCTTGAGTTCTCTCCAGCGCTGGAAAGCTGATCTGATATTTACACGGGTCCTACTTCTTGCCTTATCTTTCCGCAGACGTTTTCCTCTTTTGTTTTTTATCCGCCATCTCTATCTCTCTGTCGCTCGGCTCGGCTAATGTCCGTCCCATGCACTGAACGCGCTCTCCTCCACATCACGAGTAGACACGCCCCTTATTGCTGATTGGCTACAAGTTTGTTTTGCGATTCGGCCTGAATCAGTTTTCTAAAGTGTTTTTGAAAAATCACATACCCTGCCTTTAAGCATGCAAAATGTCTATGGACATTGCAACAGTTGTAATATGGTGTCACACTCTGTGGCATCTTTTTAAAAACAATTCAACATATAATACATATAAAATGTAAAAATATGCAGTCTGCTCCATTTTGGAAAATAAATTTATAACACAGTTTCACTGTTCTGTGGTTTATATGTAAACACATACATGGATATAATGATGCATGGAAAAGAAACTGTCAGATGAATCCGTGTATCATTCGATCATTCGTTTTTTGATTTAATATTGAAAGTAGAAAAATTAGAAAACGTCTCCTTTTTCGTTTTTTCCAAAAAACGAAAAACGAGAATTCAGCTTAAATTTTCGTTTTTCGTTCATGG